>NW_015505332.1:1575157-1576856 GCF_001515645.1 Sinocyclocheilus grahami
TATGTATATATATATATATATATATATATATATATATATATATATATATATATATATATGTGTGTGTGTGTGTGTGTGTGTATTAGTGCTGTCAAATTATTAATTGTGATTTATCGCATCCAAAATAAAAGTTTTTGTTTAAATATATGTATGTGTACTGTGCATATTTATAATGGATATATAAATACACACACATACAGTATATATTTTGAAAATATATTTACATGTATATACATTTATATATTTATATTATATATAAATATATTTAATACATAAACATAACATATTTTTCTTAAATATATACATGCATGTGTTTGTATTTATATATACATAAATATACACAGTGTACACACATATATTATGTAAACAAAAACGTTTATCTTGGATGTGATGAATCGCAATTAATCGTTTGACAGCACTATAATGAGTGTTTTTGGGTTCAGTCAATATTGCTAATTTTAATCAACCTATCTTATTATACTGTATTTTGGTAGATTTTTCAGAGAAAAATAGCATATTCTACGTTAATAACACATGTTATGTTCATAAACATATTTACCCAAAGTACAGCATCAGAAATGGTTCTTGGCCTCCGTGAGTCAGATATTGTCCTTGGGACAGGTTGATCATCACAGAACATCTGATCAACACCAGACGTCTGATCTCAGACTGATCCGAGCAACACATCTGACCTCAACAGGCAACATTTCAGTCTCATATTAAAAAAATTTCCACTCTGAATGGCTATGGTGTGACCGCCCGTGCCATTTTGTGCACTCCTGGGGAGTTTTCATACATCTGTGGAGACAAACATGAGAGGAAGTTTGCTTTTATGTTATATAGATATGCTGTTGAAAGTCTGATCCTGCATCACTCACCCTCATGGCTGTGGATGTCCAGGGCAGAAAGCGTGACACACGCGTGTAGACGCCAGGCTTTTTGGCCATGGCACAGCCTGTGCCCCAACTCACCACCCCCAGCAAACGATAGCGGCTGGTCTTAGACAGGACATCCACTGCTACGAAAGGACCACCGCTGTCCCCCTGACATCATATGAGAGACAGTATCTCATATCACTTCATAATTCCACACAGCCACATCATGCACATTAGTTATGAATGTCGCCCTCTAGTGGACATGTGCTGCTCCGTCCACTGGACTGATGATGTCAGAGCTGAGTGGCAGATACCTGGCAGGAGTCGGTTCCTCCTTTCTCATAACCGGCACAGAACATAGTGGTTGTGACCTGGTTGTCATAATAATCTGGGCCATTGCACACCGCGTCACTGATGATGGGCACATGGGCTTCCTGGAGGACGTTGGCTTGAGTGCCTGCAAGAAATCAAGTGAAGGAGGGGGCATTTGTGTGAAACTGAAACTTTTCTGAAAGTCTCTAGAATCCTTAAAGGAATATTCATCATTTTTCAAACTAATGTCTACTGTTCACTTCATGTCATGTTGGAATTATCATATTTAAATGGACAGAAGTCAAGTCAAGTCAAGTCAAGTCTGCTTTATTGTCAATTCTTCCACATGTACAGCACATACACACAGAGAATTGAAATTGCGTTACTCTCAGACCCTTGGGTGCATACAGATAACATAAATACAGATTAAATACAAAATACAAAATACAACTATACAAATATACAAATAAGGTCAAATGTAAAAATATATATATAAAGCACAAGGCATATGG
>NW_015505332.1:1577124-1591602 GCF_001515645.1 Sinocyclocheilus grahami
CCAGTTGCACAGCGAAGTGTTGAGCCCCAGCTGGACCAGTTTGTGAATGAGCTGTTGAGGGATGATTGTGTTGAATGCTGAACTGTCTATGAACAGCATTCTGACGTGTGAGTCTGTGGTTCTGCCGACATTGAGCAGAAACTCACGACAATATGCGCACTTGGAAACAAATAGACGCGACGAATGCGTACAAAAACACTGCGACTCACAAGACAAAAAACACGAAAACACCTTTCTGTCGGGAGAGAGAGAAGCCGCAGCGTGTGAACGCGCCGCCAAATTGTGTCATCATTTACTCACCCTCACTTCATTCCAAATCTGTACGACTTTCTTTCTTTGATGGAACATAAAAGAAGTTACTTTGAAGAATATTGGAAAAATAAAGTCATACAGGTTTGGAATTAAATGAGGATGAGTAAATGAAGTCAGAATGTTAGTTCTTGGGTGCACTATGCCTTTAAAAGCATTGCAATTTGTTACAAAATTACATCACTATTATAAAAAGAAATTAATCACAGTGTGTTGCATTGCCCCTTTTTATGGCAAGTAACTTTTGCTTTAGTTTTTCTCACTGTTGGGATTTAATACATACAAAATTTATAATTATGAATTTTGTTTCTTTTGAGTGACATACATCCAGGAAATATTCTCAGAACTTTGCTTTTTGCAAAATTTTCTCAAAATTATGAACAAATGTTCTTCCATTAACGTTAGTAGAACGTTTGTTCAAAATAGGTCTTTAATAACATTTTCAATATGTTATTGTCAATATTCATGGAACTTTTTTCCTGAAACAATTTATTTGAATGTTCGTCTAACATTTTTTAAATGTTACTACTTGTGTCAGATTGTTCAGTCAACATTCCCATAATGTTTGCAAAATAATAATCCTTTAATGTTTTTGCTAATGCATAGCCAAGAAAAAAAAAAAATATATATATAAAAAACTGGATGTTTTGAACATTAAGAGAACATAAAAAAAAACATTTTCATAACTTAATGGAATTAAGTTAAAATATGTGTTTTTTTTAGCTGGGAATGCATATATAACTGACCAAGACCAAATAGTTCATGCATGATTCGCACCAACAAGTTTTCCATTTGTAATTCAATTGCAAATTGGCAATGTTTATATGCATTCTTCTCTTGAATATGATCATTCTGACATGACATGAGGGCAACCAATGTATCACATTCTGTCAATTACTACACAAGACAACAATACATGACCCGTGTTAATGAACACACAGGAAATGTGTTTACAGTAAATGTAGGCTTAGCAGGTAAGTGGACAGAGTCATGAATAAACATTTAAAACATGCAACGTTTCTAAAAATATAACTATATTTTGTACAATTTCCTAAAAGTATACCCATCGTAACTGAAACATGCTAGAATGATAATGATGCAGTGCTACTATTATATACTATTATAGTATTTATTCATATTTTAAATGGCCTTTTATTTTTATATTTTCAGTTTTCATTTCAATATTAGTTTTAATTTCATTTCATTTTAGGTTTTAGTAATTTTGTTATGTGCTTTTGTCATTTTTGTTATTTTTTTATAATTCTGTTTAGATTTAATTTATATTTAATTTTTTTTTAAGTTTTAGGTTTTCATCTTATATTTAGAGTATATTTTACTTTATTGATTACTGTATCAATTTAATTAGCAACGTTTTTGTTAATCTTGTGAAAAAGAAGTGTCCTTTAACATACTTAAAAAAAAGAGTACTTATTATGGAAATAATATACTTTAAAAGAAAATACGTGCAAATTGAATGTAATGTTTTCAAACTCTTAATTGCATGTTATTTACAATTAACTCATAGATTAATTGTATATTAAATGCAATTAATTAAACTTAAGAGTGCTAAAACTAATTTGACATCATTATAACGTGCACTTTTTTAAAGTGTGCTAAGAAACATAGTCATGAAAATGTGCTCTCTTTAAAGGGTTAGTTCACCCAAAAATGAAAATTCTGTCATTAATTACTCACCCTCATGTCGTTTCAAACCTGTAAGACCTTCGTTCATCTTCGGAACACAAATTAAGATATTTTTGATGGAATCTGAGAGCTGTCTGACCCTGCATAGACAGCAACGCACCTGAAATGTTCCCAAGTCCAGAAACGTAGCAAGGAGATCTGTAAAATAATCCATGTGACATCAGTGGTACAACCGCAATTATACGAAGCTACGAGAATACTTTTTGTGTGCAAGAGACAAAAGAAAACAACTTTATTCAAGACGAATTGTTGTATAAAGTCGGTTTTTTTTCTTTTGTGCACAAAAAGTATTCTCGTAGCTTCGTATAATTACGGTTTATGTCACATGGATTATTTTACAGATCTCCTTGCTACATTTCTGGACTTGGGAACATTTCAGTTGCGTTGCTGTCTATGCAGGGTCAGACAGCTCTCAGATTCCATCAAAAATATCTTAATTTGTGTTCCGAAGATGAACGACGGTCTTACGGGTTTGAAACGACATGAGGGTGAGTAATTAATGACAGAATTTTCATTTTTGGGTGAACTGACCCTTTAAATACATTTAAATAAATGTAAGTACTGTTTCATTTCTTTTAATATTATATTATCTGCAACAGTTTTTTTTAATATACTTAAAGATTTGTACACTAAGATAAGTACACTACAGGTGCACATTCAATACGATTAAGCACACTTCTTTTTCACAAGTGATAACAACACTGGAATAATGTGATAAGCCCTAAGGACTGCACAATTAATCGAATTTCTAATCATGATTACAATTATGGATGCCACAATTACCTAATCGTTCAAAGCGGCAATTAATCGCTCAAAGTGTCAAGGCACCGGTCTGAGCTGGGTTTGTTTATGTTGTGTCCTGGTCTGTCTGGAGCACATGGCTGTCAGTTGGTAATTATGTTTGCCATGTGCTCTATTGTCTATTGTTACCCCGCCCCTCTCATTACCTTATCTCGTTAGGGGTAACACCTGTTTCTGATCATTAGTCATCCTTAAATTCCCCTCTTGTTTTCTGTCTTGTGCCAGATTGAAATCTCTGCTCTGCTGCGTTAACCTGGCTCTTGTCGCTGTTGACTTTTATCCTGGTTCCTGTTTTGTGTAGCCTAGTTTCCATAGCTTTTCTTTTACTTTTGATATTAGGGTTTTTATTGATCTAGCCCAGTTCCTTCTAGTTCCTAGTTTTGGCTCCAGCCGTTTAGTTTTGTGTTCGTTTTTCCCTTCCCCTCTGCCCTCTCCAGCCCCTGTCTGCCCTGGCTGCTGGACTCCCTTCTGTCTGCCTCCTTCCCCTCGCTGCCCAGCGTTCCCTGCTCCCTCCTGGAGTTCCTCTCCCTCTCCCTCCCACCATCGCCATTCTCTGGCCCCTGGAATTATTTGGAGAGCTGGACTGTCTCGTTGCTCATGGACTGTTACTCGTGGCCATTTGCTCTGGAAACCCCCTTTTCCTAGATGCCTGCTGTTGAGCTGACTTTCTCTTCCCCGGACCTGGTTGGGATCTCTCCAGATTACCCTCTCGGACAGTGGCTTCGTTCCTGTTTGTTTTCGAATCTCAATAAACTCCTTGTTATCCCTGCAACTGATTCCTCTTCCTTTGCCACTCCTGACACAAAGTCCACTTATGTTATTCGGCATGCTTAAGATGCGTTTTTTTTTCTTTTTTTCTGCATGTTATCTTAAGGGTTTTTCCCGTTTTAGTATAACATTATAATACCATTCATATTTTTACTTTTTTTTTTTTTAAATATAATTTAAAGAAGAAACCAATCCGATGTATAGTTGACATTTGAGGCTTAATGCTATAGAAAAGCACTAAAAGTGTTTCAGTTAGTGTTTTCAGCTTGTTTATTTTCATATAAAAATACGGCATGCAGTTGCATCAAACAATAGTATAAACATAATTCAGTGTAAACTGATAATGGTAATAATCGCAATTTCAAGGGAATAATTGACAATTATGATTTTTGTCATAATCATCCAGCCCTACTGTTAGGTTTCTATCACAAGTTAGTGTACATGTAAGGAAAGTTGAAGTTATTGTCTGATAATCGAAAGCTGGTCATGGTCATGCGGTACATTCGGAGACACAACACTCACTCAGGTAACTGATACAAAGGTCAAAGCCAGACAGACTTCAGTTCCAGGTAAAGAGATGATAAACACTGGAATGCAGCACTTCAGTGACCTTTAATTAAATACACAGAATGAGACATTACTAACCGTAATACTCCACGTTACCCCAGCCGGTTACTGTACCCATCTGGCCATCTGCCAAACGCAAACATAATTCAGTGTAAACTGATAATGGTAATAATCGCAATTTCAAGGGAATAATTGACAATTATGATTTTTGTCATAATCATCCAGCCCTACTGTTAGGTTTCTATCACAAGTTAGTGTACATGTAAGCAAAGTTGAAGTTATTGTCTGATAATCGAAAGCTGGTCACGCATGCGGTACATTCGGAGACACAACACTCACTCCGGTAACTGATACAAAGGTCAAAGCCAGACAGACTTCAGTTCCAGGTAAAGAGATGATAAACACTGGAATCCAGCACTTCAGTGACCTTTAATTAAATACACAGAATGAGACATTACTAACCGTAATACTCCACGTTACCCCAGCCGGTTACTGTACCCATCTGGCCATCTGCCAAACGCTGGCTGTAGGTTTTGTCTTAGAAACTATATATATATATATATATATATATATATATATATATATATATATATATATATATATATATATATTAAGTGCTATATATGATTACAAATGAACAATGCTTACCATCAAATAAACCAGTATCTTCTGTTGTTCTGAGATATGTGACTGAAAAACAAACACAGAAATCAAGTGTAAAATGTCTCTGAAGTGGCTGCAGTATTCCATTAAATCAGCAAGTAGAAAGTCTCACCAAGGGCCCAGATGGCGGCTCCCAGCCCTCCCAGTATGATCAAGATCAGAGCTACCACAGCGGCCACCCGACACCAGCTGAAGATGCTCATCCCTGGATTTCCTGTAGGACAGAAACCCAGATGAAGTTTATACTTGTAGAAGTAATGTAAGATTTTGTGAACCTTACAATACATGCCTGTGCGCAAACACATAAATCATGACAGAGCTGATGAAAAGAACAGAACCATGAACGAGATCAATAGTTCAAAGTCATCAATTCCTCACTGCTAAAGTAAACGTGGGACTTCATCTCAGTGCCATGATCAGCTCTCTCTCTCTCTCCACACACACAAACACACACACACACACACACAGAGAGAGAGAGAGAGAGAGAGAGAGCGAGAGAGAGAGACCAGTGTCAGCATGTTCCCAGAGATGTAACCATGTCCGTGGTAAGTGACCAATGCCACAAAGACCTGCATGCGCTGAGCAGTCACCACAGCTACTGTTTACAAGCATTTCATTCACCTAGGACCAGTATTGCTCATTCATAACCATTATCATCCTAGATAAAACACATAAACACACAAACATGACTTTGATATACAAATGGGGTGTCCTGCTTCTCAGATATTTGTCCTGAAATATAAATACCCTAATAATCTCACAAGTGTTTTAGTGTTATTATAAGTATATAATTATTAATTATATACTGTATTAACAGCTCTATATTTATATAGAGAGAGAGAGAGAGAGAGAGAGAGAGAGAGAGCGAGAGAGCGAGACCAGTGTCAGCATGTTCCCAGAGATGTAACCATGTCCGTGGTAAGTGACCAATGCCACAAAGACCTGCATGCGCTGAGCAGTCACCACAGCTAGTTTACAAGCATTTCTTTCACCTAGGACCAGTATTGCTCATTCATAACCATTATCATCCTAGATAAAACACATAAACATACAAATATGACTTTGATATACAAATGGGGTGTCCTGCTTCTCAGATATTTGTCCTGAAATATAAATACCCTAATAATTTAAGTGTTTTAGTGTTATTATAAGTATATAATTATTAATTATATACTGTATTAACAGCTCTATATTTATATATTTTTAATTTAATGTATAATATAAATGAAAATAATTTAAGTATATTATAAATATATTAAATATAAATATAATATACCTTTTATTTATATGAATATGAATTGAATTCATATACACATATATGATCGTAAATGCATCTTTATACTCTTCTTAAGTTTACATTTTGTTTTTCCTTTTATTCAATGGTAACAATATGACAGTATAAGGAGAAAATATTTCCTGCATGTGTAAAATGCTGCTTCTGTCAAAAATAATATTTTTAAGAAAATAATGTACAAGTCTCGTGAGCTAAAAAAGGGCAACCTCTGAGCAATAAATCTGCAATAAATCTTCCTTTGGGAGTATTAGGAAATATGCACGCCAGTTTCAAACCTGCATTCCCTACAAATTTGCAAGCACATGCATTACCGTACCAATGACCCATGGCTTCAACCATGTGTAGGATGAGGCATGTGTAGGATTTTGTGATTGATGGGTTTCAGATTCTGGTGAAATGTGCAGGCGTTTCTGCACATGCGGCTGCCATGTGGATCATCTCAAAATGTGTTTTCCTGACTGTGAGGAGCTTGTGCATAAGCTCTGGTGTGATGATTAACAGTCGGCCCATGCAACATCAGACGACTGCAGAGACTGTGCTGTCTGATAAGCCCAGAGCAAACAAACACACAAAACAGGTTGCTGCAGCTCTGCAGCAGGACTGAACTCACAAGCCTTTGGGTCATAGGGACATTTTATGTAGAAACATCTATTAAAAGTATTTAAATACTGTGGAAGACAAAAGAAGATATTTTGAAGAGCATTTCGGCTCCCATTGCCTTCCATATTATGGACAAAAAATAATATGGAAGTCAACAGGACCCAGAACGGTTTGATTACCAGCTTTCTTCAAAATATCTTCTTTTGTCTTCCACAGAAGAAAGAAACTCATACAGGTCTGGAATGACAAAGTAAGTGAGTAAATGATGAAAACAATCTTCATTTTTTGGGGGGTGGATTGTCCTTCAGGGAATGATGTGTGATTTTTGCTGGGAAATTCGTTCATGCCGGAACTCGATGATTCATGCTCTCATCAGTTCTGTGGGAGGTATGGTCGCAGATAATTTAAATAGCACATGGAAAGAGATGTTAGACTGATATTTCTGACATGATGAGAAAAATGGTGGTGGGCTGCTGTTTTTCCTTTCACTGAATTTAATTTTAAACACCAAGAGCTGAGACCCGAAAGTCACTACCATTATTTTTTACATACACTACAGTTTTTCCATTTCCATTTCAAATAAATTCTTTAGAACTTTTTATTCATAAAATAATCCTGAAAAAATAAAATTAACATTAATAGTACAGTAATAATAATATGAAACGTTTATTGAGCAGCAAATCAGCATATTCGAATGATTTCGAATGATGCTGAAAATTCAGGTTTAAATTAGATTTGACAATATATATATATATATATAAATAGAAAACAGTTATTTGAAGTTGTAATAATATTTCACAATATTACTGTTTTTATTGTATTTTTGATCAAATAAAATTGAGCAGCAAATCAGCATATTCGAATGATTTCGAATGATGCTGAAAATTCAGGTTTAAATTAGATTTGACAATATATATATATATATATAAATAGAAAACAGTTATTTGAAGTTGTAATAATATTTCACAATATTACTGTTTTTATTGTATTTTTGATCAAATAAATGCAGCCTTGGTGAGCATAAGACACTTCTTTCAAAAACATTTAAAAATCATATACCGACCCCAAACTTTTGATTAATAGACTTTATAATACTAATAATACTTAGACAACTAGACCTAGTCAGATTAGACAGCATATTAAATGTGCATGAAAACAAGACAGTCTGCAGTCTATAGCACACACATTATAAAGAGTGTTTTTGTATACTTTTTTTTTTTTTAAAGAAAGTTTCGTCAACTGAACAATCGGTATGTTGTTAAACAACAATACAATCCATTGAACACATTTATTTCTATCACTCACAGCCTCATTTTAATTTCTGTCAAAAATTCAATATGCTGTTACCCTAAGGTCTATAATGTAGAAAACCAGTTGTGTGATTTACACTGTTAAGTGGCATTCCAGAGAGCATCTAATAACACAACAAATTGTATTATCTAGAATAAAAGTTGGACTGAAACTACACTCTTAAAAATAAAGGTGCTTCACGATGCCATAGAAGAACCTTTTTGTCTAAATGGTTCCATAAAGAACCTTTAACATCTGAAGAACCTTTCTGTTTGACAAAAGGTTCTTTGTGGTGAAAAAAAGGTTCTTCAGATTACAAAAAGGTAAGAAAGAGATGGTTCTTTAAAGAACCTTTGACTGAATGGTTCTTTGTGGAACCAAAAATGGTTCTTCTATGACATCGCTGTGAAGAACCTTTTGAAGCACCTTTATTTTTAAGAGTGTACCTGAGAACTTGTTGCAGTTCTATTTGTTAAATGTCTTAGTCATTGATGCAAGCTGTTAAACAATGAGCATGAAACATATCAGAGTATCAAGTGAAAATGAGACTATCCATATCTCATCTTGACTCTCAACTGACTGGTGACGTTTCGTCCAAGCCCAGCTTTGAACAGTTACATTAGAGGTCAGAACAAAACTGAAACAGTGTGAAGTTTTCCTGTTTGCTCTCTGGTTTCATTCCTGAGGATTTCCCCACTGCCTCAGACCGTTTCTACAGCACCTGCCATGACCCATTTGACCGCAGAACAAGAAGTACTTTTGTCTGAGTGGGGGTTTGTATGAGACAGAGCTTCTTCATGGTACACTACTCTCTCTCTCTCTTACTCAAGATGGTCATACCTGGATGATTCAAGTTTTGCAGCCAAATTAAAATATCACAACGGCCTTTAGCTCACGGCACTAAAATGGCCTCTACAATGAAACGCATCCACTATGAAGGACTGTTTTGGTTCAGAACATTCTTTTAAAATGCTAAACTGCTAATCTACATCAAGCAAGCAGCATTTATTAAAAAACTGAATGAAAACAAAATACAAGAAAAAATGTTATACTGTACATACATAATGCATAATCCACAAATATGTGGAAAATAATGTGTTTTTTTTACTTTAAACCGCATAAACACATTTCATTACACCAAATAATGTTCTTTTTAGCAGCATCATATGACCCCTTTAAATCAGAGCATAACGTTTTAAACAGTAAAGGTTATTTTCATATCCTAGTTTTTTTTTTTTTTTTTTTGCAATGTTTTAAAACTAAAACTATTCAAATAAAGGTTCAGCATTCGCGCTCTGAAGTCCCGATCTGAAATGATGGTTCGCGAATCATTATTCAGATCGAGACTTCGGAGCGCATATCATGAATCATTTGATTCAGATCGGAACTTCGGAGTGTGGAGCGCAAATCATTTAAATAAGATCCGAACTTCGGAGTGGGTTCATGAATCTTTTGATTCAGATCGGAACTTCGGAGCAAAGAGCGCGAATCTTTTTTAATTAAACAGTACAAAATATCAAATCATTAAGGCAGTAGGAAAATAGGGAAATTGGTCTAACCATGGTTTCGTTACAGTAAAAGTGTAGTAACCATGTTTTTTTGTATAACCACAGTTTTACTACAAATACCATGGTTAAACTAAAATTTGTTTAAAGTTCATTTGTGGTTATGGTTTAACTATAGTAACCTTTTTTTGTAGTAAAACCATGGGTCATTTTCAAGAGGGATGCGTTGCCAGGTTAACCAAAAAAAAGGAATACATTTACACCTTAAGAGGACACAAATAGATGCAGTTTTCACTGTTTTAGCATTAACAGAGCTTTGGATAGTTTCCATATACTTGTCTAGATCAACTTTGGATCCAGATTTTTATATGTGAAATTCAGCTAGCAGGAAACAAATTAATTAATTTATATTTTCCTATATTATATTTTGGGTACGTGAACAATCCAAAGAAAACATCTTTAAAACAGAAAGAAAAGTCAAAATGAGATTGAATGAACATATAAAAAAATCTGACCAAAATTACTCTGTGTGGTACAATGCCAAACAAGTGAATAACAACTTCCTCAGATGCGTAACAAAACAGCAACTCACTATAGTTATGTCCATCCATTCTGTTGTTTGCCCTCTTTATATTTAAGGAGAGAACTTTAGTTTCCAAAGTTGGACATCATTTGTTATGATTTAGAATGTTGTGATTATGTTATGTTTGTTATGATTTAGGTTTCAGAAATCAGTAGAGTCCCTACCAATATCCAGCAACTACTAAATTGTCCCTAGCAATAATTTTGATCAGACAATGAAATGTCTGTTGTCTGTCGTTATGTCCCCACCTATGCCAAAATCATACCTGCACCCTTGCATTTAGCTTTTCTGTGCAGGTAAACAGCTGTATGGCACATCACGTCATGTCATGTCTTGACACCTTTTGGCCTTTTGTCAAAGTAATACACAGATTCAGACTGACCAAAACAAATCGAGTACATGACCCATCACTGTTAATCTTTAACATGGCACTCGTCTGATGTCAAAAGGGAGAGAAATAGCTGAGTACTCACCGATCTTCTTCTCTGGCATCTTTATCCAAAACTGAAAACTGAAAAATAAGCTTTGAACAGATTCCAATGATTCCTCCTCAAAACCTTGATTTGTTGCTTCTTCAAACCTGAAAATGTTGAGGAAAATACGTATAAAAAGTAGTCCGACCGCTGCCATGGACAAAGATGGGTTAAGCAAGTTAAATAAACCAAAGGGCAAACTGAGAAAAAAATTCAGAGGGATACAGTCTGTGCTGTTATTAACAATCACTGTAAAAAATATTTTCAACTTAATAGGAACACAAACTAATTTTGTTGCCCTAAATTTAATTTGTGCATTCATTTATGTCCTTGATACTAACTTTTACATTTTTTTTAATTAATAATTAAATTCAAACTGGTTGACGCATAATTAATTTATTACTGTGATTTGTAACTTTAAATTTGGTCTTTATAATTAAACACTTTTAGAGAACTTAAAGGTGTCTAGCGTTCTGTAACTTGTGTTCAGCTACATATTGACTTTTTCTTGTTTCCAAATACTCACATTTATTTTCACTTTTTTTATTATTATTATTAAATGTAAGTTAAAAGTGAAAAAAGTTACATCCAGTAAAAAAAAGGAAAAAATCCAATATAACGAACTCTGTCCTGATTCCCTGTTACATAAGGTGAAAAATATCTGAAAAAATAAATGATCTTATAAGTAATTGATGGTATCATTATTGGATAGAAATTATCATAATGGGAAGATATAAAAGATTCATGTCTAATTCGTTTACTTCCAGTTTCATCGATGCTCTTAATAGTAAAAACCTAAGTTCTCACCTTTACCTCTCCACTGCAGGTTCTTGGATAAACTCTTGAATAAGAAACAAAGAGGTGAAGAAGTAAATCAGTGGTTTCTTCAAGATATTCGCGCTGACATTCCCTTTTCCCGGAGTCCTTCACTCTTTTATTGTGTGCTAAATGAAGCTATTCTCCGGCAGGCAGGACAGCTCTTCTCCTCACTTCACTCTCTCTGCTCTCTCTGCGCTGTTCGCTGGAGTGGAAACCTCCCTCTTCCGGTCAGCAGCGAGTCTCAGGAGAGCGCAGGTGGACAGGTGGATCTGTGAGCGCTCCACCGCCCTTCAGCAGAAGCTCATCTGATGAAGCACTCGTGAGCAAGACGACTGCGAGATACATGATGCCTTGTATGGTTTTTATAGATTTATAAATCTATAAAAACCATGCAATCAATAAAATAAAGATTATTCATATTATAACATTCTCAAAATCGTATTAATATTGATAATATACCATTCATTATTATGCCCTTTACTTCTTTAGACTTAATAAAAAGCATAAACATATGGTCTATGACCAATTTATTATTTTTCAACAACAATGATAATAATTATTATCAAAAGCAGTTGTTATTAGTAATGTCATATTAAATATAAAATAATTAGTATTTAACATTACTTATTAAATAATATATATATTTTAAATATTAGTAATAGATTGTTGTTTATAAAATAGCAAAACATGGGAATTATGTTACGTGAAACAAAAAAAATATATAAATGGGAACATCATTTTATTTAATATAATACACGTAAAATAATATTATTATTATGCTCTTTGGTTGTTTAGATTGGTCATAAATACTATAATCCATGTGTCACACCCCATTGGACTTTTGTTCTGTTTTCATCCCTCATGTGCTCTGTGTGACCTAGTTTCTTTCCTCCGGTTTCCCAAACGCTTCGTAAACATCAGATTTGATATTTAAAAATGTGTATGTTAATGAATTCCAATCATTCGTAAATGAAGCGAGCGTGCACGCTCATTCTCAATTACCATAATCCCCGCCCATGAATTCCGATGACAACTATATATGGGCATCATCATATTATGAAACGAAAATAAGGATTCGTATATGCTGTCTTTGTTTCTTTTTTTTCTTTAAGTATTATTGATTTTTAATTTTTTTTTTCTATGTAATGTAAACCCATTCCTTTAATTGTGTTATCTTTTTGGATGTCTTGTTAAAGTTGTAAATGTTGCATGTTATGTCTTTAATGTCTAATAAAAAAAAAAAATAATAATAAATAAATAAAAATCTAGCAATAGTGCTATATCAGCCAGTAAGTGTTTATTGTTATGCCTCATTCTGGCCATTTTATAGAAAACCATTTCCTTCCCTGAACCCTCTACCTGTACCCACCCACCCTCCCTCTCCTGCCTCAGCTCTGCCACTGCTGCGTCCTGGAAGCCCCTCTGCTCACCCTCAGCCCACCATCTGTGAGGTGGGATCGCAGCGGTTCTGCCAATCTCGACTTGGCTGGAGGATCCCTTGTCTCCGCCTCCAGCCTCTGAGCCCCGCACTCCACCTCGGCCTGCGACCCAGCGGCTCCACCATGGCTCCTAGCTCCCTCCTCTCCACCGTGGCCCGTCAGTCCACCAGCTTCGCCAGGCTCCCTCGTCCCTCCGGCTCCGCCTTGGTCTGTCGTCAACCATCTGCCGCCTCGGGACTCTACTCCTCCAGCTACACCTCATCCCTCTGGTTCTGTCAGGCTCCTCCTTCCCTCCGGCTCCACCACGGCCATCCGGATCCCCGCCTCGGTCACCTGAGCCATCTGCTCCGCCTTGGCCCACCCCTCCGGATCCTCCCTGTCACCTTGGCTCATTGGCTCTCCATCTCCTCCTTGGGCTCCACCACCACCTGCTCCGCCGCCATCGGTCGACCCCCTGGAGTCGGCAGCCCTTCCTCCACCATGGCTCTTCCCTCCGTCGGCTCCACCATGGGCCGCCATCAGGGCTGTGGCCTGGGTCACACCTGTCTCCTCCTGCTCCCTCCTGGCTCCTCCCTCCGTCAGCTCCACCCTGGACTTTGGTTGTCGTGGTCCTCCTCCCGGGTGTCCGTCCTCCGCCAGAGCCTCCACCTGTCTTGTCTGCCTGCCTTTCTGCCAGCCCTTCGCCGTCCTCGGTCACCATCCCTTCTCCACTCCTTGTGTCCTCCTCCTATGTCCCCCTCCGTCCCTCTCTTTGTCTCCATGGCGTGAGGTCAAGCCTTCTGGGAGGGGGGTGATCTGTCACACCCCATTGGACCTTTGTTCTGTTTTCATTCCTCATGTGCTCTGTGTGACCTACAGTATGTGTTTGATTGTGTCATTTAGTTCAGGTGTGTGTCATTAATTATCTTCATTTGCTCTCGTATTTAAAAAATGTAGTCTGTCTGTCTTTGTCTGGAAATTGTTGATGCTACCCTGTGTGTTAGATCCTCTTCTTTGTGTGAATTACCATTAAAAGGATTTGTTATAATCTTCGTCGTGCCTTCGTCTCCCTAACAGAAGTATCGTGACACCATGCATGCTCTGTGCCCATTTCATTATTTTCTAATAATAATCATCATCGTCATCATGGCTATTATTATTTTTAATATAATAATAACTAATTAAAACTAATATTTAACATTACATATTAATTCATTACATTAAATCATTACATATTATTGTTCATAAAATAACATTGGTTCCCAATACGTATGATTATGTAGTAACAAATATTTTTTACAAAATCATGAAATCATGAAAAGGAGCTGGGAGCATAATTGAATAGTATAATATTAATAATTTAATAGTAATATTCATAATAAAGTATATTACTATTATTATGCTCTTTAGTTCATAATATTAGCCATAAATACCATAAACATGTATGCTCTATGCCCAATTTAGTATTTTGCGATAATAATAATAATATTATTACTATTATTAATAATAATAATGGGGTCAATCGTGGCCTAATGGATAGAGAGTCGAGTCAGACTTGTAACCCGAAGGTCACGGGTTCCAGTCTCCGGTCCGGCAGGAATTGTCAGTGGGGGGAGTGAATAACCAGCGCTCTCTCCACCTACAATACCACGACTGAGGTGAGACCCTTGAACAAGGCACCGAA
>NW_015505332.1:1592751-1616378 GCF_001515645.1 Sinocyclocheilus grahami
AGCGAGTGTTTGAAATAACCTCTGTTTGAGATGGGAAAATTATAGAAATGGACATTCTTTAAAAATGTGATGTATATGGTGACTACAAATAAACAGAAACAGACAACTGAATATGTATGTCCTCATTCTTTTGTGAAATAACAGTAAATACCACTTTACTTCTGTGTGACTAATTTTCAATCCTTTCAAATTAATTAATTATGATCAATGTATCACTTATTATTGTAAAACTGGTAAAATATTGACGCTTTTGGATTTAAATCTTTAAGTAAACAACAAAAAATGCAAACAAATGGCCGCTTTTATCACGTTCGTTTTGTGATCTCGCTATAGTTCCAGATTTATTCTGATAACTTCTCTTTGTTGGTAAAATTATGGGGTTGCATGACGTTGTTCCAAAGAGGCATGTAAAGGGCGTGGCTCGGTGCTCGGAGCTACAGGTCTGAGGCTATTGGCCCCGCCCGGCCCGTTTAAAGCACTAGCTTGCACTGGCCCCACAGTGGAAAAGCAGCTACTGATTACTAATAGTTTATGGCGAGTCTTCACACACCTCACAGCCAAGTCTGTAATTTCTAGGCTTGTAAGTATTAGATATCTATTTCCTTTTGGATTGCACAATAGGGAAAGAATGTGTCCCTAATTTCTGTATACATAATACACAAAGTGTCGCCTACTTGCTCTCTTTTTATTTTCTCTCTTACTGAATTCCTGAATGCCCGTGTGGGATGTGCCAATTGTTGCAATTTTAAGTGATCATTTTAAGTGAAAACAATAAAAGCTGTATTGGACACATGGTCAGAAGTATATTCATTCTATGGCAGCTTTTAATGCAGCTTTAATGACAGTTTATAGCTGCAATTTAAAGTTCTAATTAAAGTGATAAATGTCCTCTTTACATATGGTGAATATATTTAGCCGTTAATGCAATCCGAAGGCAGACTTTTGTTATAATGAGTGTGTTTATGTTACCCTCAGCAGCTCTCTTAAAGAACACTTTGCAACTTCCACAAGTGAGGGCTCCATAGTGACATCCAGATGCTTCGTCTGAGCAGATTAGGCATATCCTTTGTGGAGGAAGGAAAAACTCCATTGGGAAAACATCACTCCTCCCTCCATCAAACCTAAAAATAAAAACACAGCGTAAACTAATGGCATGACAAAACACTGACATAAATGTTCTGTTCTCTGTTATATCTGCAGAAGAAAACAAATATGCTACAAACATGGAACTTGTCCAAAAATATGAGGTTCATTATCAGTAATTTGAACAGAACATGCATACCAGCTTTCATCCAAACAAACACAGAAATGTAGCAGAAATGGGCGCGCATGTGTACATTCAGTTGATCGAGCAGAATAAAAATAGTGTAGATTGTAGCTGAATTTCTCTGAAGTTTTACATCGGTTGTCAAGTGTGAGGGTGCTAAATTAGAAATGTGCAGGTCCAGCACTCAGTGATAACATTCCCTATGAAAATGCACAATTGAAAGCAGGTGCATGTGCCTGTCTGTGTGTGTCATTGGTTAAATTATGGTGGTAAGTAGAGGTGACATTATCCTAATGCAAGTGCCAGGTCTCTAATGAAGGGTAATAACTGCTTCATTCCTTGAGGAACGATGGAAAGATTCTGAGTTAAAGAGAGTCATTCAGCATGATTATTCTGTTCTGATGATGGCAGCCAATTCTGTCACCACACGCAGTGAGAAAGGAAAAGTGAACAAAATGACTGCGATTAGGACAAGGGCATATTTCTGATATTTTCTTGGCTGTCAAAAAGAAGTGGTCAAATGTTGTACATTATAATAACTTTTTGTAAAAGAAAGAGTCAAATAAAGAAATAGAGTACTCAGGCATATGTCTTTATGTCTTTAATGTCTAATAAAAAAAAAAAATAATAATAAATAAATAAAAATCTAGCAATAGTGCTATATCAGTGTTTATTGGGAGGATCCCTTGTCTCCGCCTCCAGCCTCTGAGCCCCGCACTCCACCTCGGCCTGCGACCCAGCGGCTCCACCATGGCTCCTAGCTCCCTCCTCTCCACCGTGGCCCGTCAGTCCACCAGCTTCGCCAGGCTCCCTCGTCCCTCCGGCTCCGCCTTGGTCTGTCGTCAACCATCTGCCGCCTCGGGACTCTACTCCTCCAGCTACACCTCATCCCTCTGGTTCTGTCAGGCTCCTCCTTCCCTCCGGCTCCACCACGGCCATCCGGATCCCCGCCTCGGTCACCTGAGCCATCTGCTCCGCCTTGGCCCACCCCTCCGGATCCTCCCTGTCACCTTGGCTCTTTGGCTCTCCATCTCCTCCTTGGGCTCCACCACCACCTGCTCCGACGCCATCGGTCGACCCCCTGGAGTCGGCAGCCCTTCCTCCACCATGGCTCTTCCCTCCGTCGGCTCCACCATGGGCCGCCATCAGGGCTGTGGCCTGGGTCACACCTGTCTCCTCCTGCTCCCTCCTGGCTCCTCCCTCCGTCAGCTCCACCCTGGACTTTGGTTGTCGTGGTCCTCCTCCCGGGTGTCCGTCCTCCGCCAGAGCCTCCACCTGTCTTGTCTGCCTGCCTTTCTGCCAGCCCTTCGCCGTCCTCGGTCACCATCCCTTCTCCAATCCTTGTGTCCTCCTCCTATGTCCCCCTCCGTCCCTCCCTTTGTCTCCATGGCGTGAGGTCAAGCCTTCTGGGAGGGGGGTGATCTGTCACACCCCATTGGACCTTTGTTCTGTTTTCATTCCTCATGTGCTCTGTGTGACCTACAGTATGTGTTTGATTGTGTCATTTAGTTCAGGTGTGTGTCATTAATTATCTTCATTTGCTCTCGTATTTAAAAAATGTAGTCTGTCTGTCTTTGTCTGGAAATTGTTGATGCTACCCTGTGTGTTAGATCCTCTTCTTTGTGTGAATTACCATTAAAAGGATTTGTTATAATCTTCGTCGTGCCTTCGTCTCCCTAACAGAAGTATCGTGACACCATGCATGCTCTGTGCCCATTTCATTATTTTCTAATAATAATCATCATCGTCATCATGGCTATTATTATTTTTAATATAATAATAACTAATTAAAACTAATATTTAACATTACATATTAATTCATTACATTAAATCATTACATATTATTGTTCATAAAATAACATTGGTTCCCAATACGTATGATTATTTAAAAATGTGTATGTTAATGAATTCCAATCATTCGTAAATGAAGCGAGCGTGCACGCTCATTCTCAATTACCATAATCCCCGCCCATGAATTCCGATGACAACTATATATGGGCATCATCATATTATGAAACGAAAATAAGGATTCGTATATGCTGTCTTTGTTTCTTTTTTTTCTTTAAGTATTATTGATTTTTAATTTTTTTTTTCTATGTAATGTAAACCCATTCCTTTAATTGTGTTATCTTTTTGGATGTCTTGTTAAAGTTGTAAATGTTGCATGTTATGTCTTTAATGTCTAATAAAAAAAAAAAATAATAATAAATAAATAAAAATCTAGCAATAGTGCTATATCAGCCAGTAAGTGTTTATTGTTATGCCTCATTCTGGCCATTTTATAGAAAACCATTTCCTTCCCTGAACCCTCTACCTGTACCCACCCACCCTCCCTCTCCTGCCTCAGCTCTGCCACTGCTGCGTCCTGGAAGCCCCTCTGCTCACCCTCAGCCCACCATCTGTGAGGTGGGATCGCAGCGGTTCTGCCAATCTCGACTTGGCTGGAGGATCCCTTGTCTCCGCCTCCAGCCTCTGAGCCCCGCACTCCACCTCGGCCTGCGACCCAGCGGCTCCACCATGGCTCCTAGCTCCCTCCTCTCCACCGTGGCCCGTCAGTCCACCAGCTTCGCCAGGCTCCCTCGTCCCTCCGGCTCCGCCTTGGTCTGTCGTCAACCATCTGCCGCCTCGGGACTCTACTCCTCCAGCTACACCTCATCCCTCCGGTTCTGTCAGGCTCCTCCTTCCCTCCGGCTCCACCACGGCCATCCGGATCCCCGCCTCGGTCACCTGAGCCATCTGCTCCGCCTTGGCCCACCCCTCCGGATCCTCCCTGTCACCTTGGCTCTTTGGCTCTCCATCTCCTCCTTGGGCTCCACCACCACCTGCTCCGACGCCATCGGTCGACCCCCTGGAGTCGGCAGCCCTTCCTCCACCATGGCTCTTCCCTCCGTCGGCTCCACCATGGGCCGCCATCAGGGCTGTGGCCTGGGTCACACCTGTCTCCTCCTGCTCCCTCCTGGCTCCTCCCTCCGTCAGCTCCACCCTGGACTTTGGTTGTCGTGGTCCTCCTCCCGGGTGTCCGTCCTCCGCCAGAGCCTCCACCTGTCTTGTCTGCCTGCCTTTCTGCCAGCCCTTCGCCGTCCTCGGTCACCATCCCTTCTCCAATCCTTGTGTCCTCCTCCTATGTCCCCCTCCGTCCCTCCCTTTGTCTCCATGGCGTGAGGTCAAGCCTTCTGGGAGGGGGGTGATCTGTCACACCCCATTGGACCTTTGTTCTGTTTTCATTCCTCATGTGCTCTGTGTGACCTACAGTAAGTGTTTGATTGTGTCATTTAGTTCAGGTGTGTGTCATTAATTATCTTCATTTGCTCTCGTATTTAAAAAATGTAGTCTGTCTGTCTTTGTCTGGAAATTGTTGATGCTACCCTGTGTGTTAGACCCTCTTCTTTGTGTGAATTACCATTAAAAGGATTTGTTATAATCTTCGTCGTGCCTTCGTCTCCCTAACAGCAGTATCGTGACACCATGCATGCTCTGTGCCCATTTCATTATTTTCTAATAATAATCATCATCGTCATCATGGCTATTATTATTTTTAATATAATAATAACTAATTAAAACTAATATTTAACATTACATATTAATTCATTACATTAAATCATTACATATTATTGTTCATAAAATAACATTGGTTCCCAATACGTATGATTATGTAGTAACAAATATTTTTTACAAAATCATGAAATCATGAAAAGGAGCTGGGAGCATAATTGAATAGTATAATATTAATAATTTAATAGTAATATTCATAATAAAGTATATTACTATTATTATGCTCTTTAGTTCATAATATTAGCCATAAATACCATAAACATGTATGCTCTATGCCCAATTTAGTATTTTGCGATAATAATAATAATATTATTACTATTATTAATAATAATAATGGGGTCAATCGTGGCCTAATGGATAGAGAGTCGAGTCAGACTTGTAACCCGAAGGTCACGGGTTCCAGTCTCCGGTCCGGCAGGAATTGTCAGTGGGGGGAGTGAATAACCAGCGCTCTCTCCACCTACAATACCACGACTGAGGTGAGACCCTTGAACAAGGCACCGAAACCCCAACTGCTCCCCGGGCTTGGCTGCTTACTGCTCCGGGTGTGTGGTCACGGTGTGTGTGTGTGTGTGTTCACTACTGTGTGTGTGCACTTGGATGGGTTAAATGCAGAGCACAAATTCCGAGTATGGAACACCATACTTTGGCCACACGTCACTTCACTTTCAATAATCACAGCTATTTTATTAACAATGCAACAATTTTATTTTTTGAAAATAAATATTAAGTGAAACTCATTTTAATGTTAAAAATGAATACTAATAGATTGTTGTTGTTCATAAAATAATGGTAATTATATAGTAACAAAAAAAAAGAATGCAACAACCAAAAAATAAGACTGGCAACATGCAGGAAATAATTACATAATAAATGATGAAAGAGGAGGAACAACAAAAACCAGACAAGGGTGATGTTTTCACATCTGCACAGTAAGGAAACACTCGAGGCTGCAACAATGTTTATGAATCTCCTTGCAAGCATATGGACCCTGCTGTTTTTGATTCTGTCGGGTAAGACTTACTGCTGAGTTCTCTAAGACTGAGAATATATAAGTCGTCTAAGCATGCAGAAGAAAGTTGTTTAGACTGTAGAACCAGCTGTTTCAAATTAGATTCCTTCACAATTGCTATGCTTCCATTTCAGGCGCTCTTGCTGCTGACTGGATAGTGCATGTTCCCATGGATCCAGTCTATACTCCTCTTGGTTCTTCTGTAGTTCTGCAGTGCACCTATGACTACCCTGAGGAGTCCGACCAGGGAATACTGCGCAAAGTGCTGTCAGAGATGTGGTGTCTGAATGAAAGCCGCTGCATTACTCCAAGATACGTGTACCACAGTGCAGGGATATTCCCTGAGCCCTCATACCAGGGCCGAGTCAAGTACTTGGGGCAGACGGGGAGCAAAAATTGCTCTCTGATGATTTCTGATGTGAGGTCAGAAGACAGCGGCGTGTACATGTTCCGGTTCATCACCGACCATCTGAAGGCCAAGCTACCAGGACAGAAAGGAGTGAATCTACAGGTCACAAATCAGACAGAAAGTAAGAACAGTTTCTTATGCTCTGTACATGCAATGTTTTATCTCATATTGCACAAAAATAAAGGCTCCAAAAGGAGGATTTTGCATAAAATAAACATTTTGGATTCCCCAAAGAACTTTTCAGTGAACTTTTTTTTCTTAGTGTAAAGACAAACCTTTTTGTGCATTTGAATGATTCCATGGCTGTTAAAGGTTCTTCATTGAACTATTTAAAAAAAGTATATATATATATATATATATATATATATATATATATATATATATATATATATATTCCAGGAAAGCCTGGAAATCACAAATCACAATTTTAATATTTCCTAACATTTTCAAAATGTATAAGGTCCCTTAAGCAATTTTCATTCTGTTCGTATCTTTATGAATGTATAGATCATATAAAATTTTATAGCATATAATAGCACTGATTAGAGTGGCATTTATATTATTTATATGTTAACACTTTAAACAAAGGTCTTATTAGTTACTGTTTGTTATTGCATTAACTAATATTAACTAAAAAGGAGCAAATAAATGTTACAGTATCTTTGCTAATAAAAACACAACTATTTATTGCTAGTTCATGTTAGCTCAGGTCTATTAAATTTTAATCATTTATTAGCAGAATTTTATTAAGATTAATTTAGTACTAATATAGAAGGATTTTTCATTGATAGTGTGTTAACTAAAGCAGTTAATAAATTAAAATGTTAATAATGGTACCTTATTTTATTTTATTTTTTATTTTATTTATGTTTGGCATTTTATTGTTTACCAACAACAATGAAATATAGTTTATATAGTTTAATATATCCAATTCATATCTAAAATTAAGAATCTTGACGGTTGACAGACATGTATGAGAACATAGCCAAACCAAATGAATTGGTCAATATCCTTTGTCTGCTTTTTTACTCAACTCATAGAGTAAAAGCAAAACTTCCTTTTTTTTAGCCCACCGCAAATGTCAGCTCTTCACAAGAAGACATGTTTGCACAAAGCAGAGGCACTTCCTCAGAAAAATCTGTCTTGCTTTCATGACCTTCACTGCGGGAGGTTTATTTCAAAAACAGTTAATCACATTAACAGAGGCACTTCCTCAGAAAAATCTGTCTTGCTTTCATGACCTTCACTGCGGGAGGTTTATTTCAAAAACTGTGACCAGTTAACATCACATTATTTCGCACAAATGAACAAATTTGTCAGCCACATTCATGACACTTTTAAATGTGTGAATACTGTGGTATAACCAAGTAGAGAAGAAGTCATTGTGTGATTGTAAACTAGCCTGTTAATGCCTTTCTAGATGATATGTTGTAATAATAATATTTCTTCACAGCAAGGAGTGCATCTTCATTCACTACTGGCATTGTGCTTGGAATTATTATCATGGTTATCATAATAGCAGGCATTGTGATAGTCATCAGAAGGAAGTCACGGTAAGCAAATCATCTACTCAATAAGTGTCTTGTCTGGCTTCATTTCTGGTCTTATAAACTATGGGAATATGGCTTTGTTTTTCAGGGGAGAGAGGTCAAGACCACTTTAAACAAGTTATTACCACAGAGGATGAAAAAAACGTGTGACTCTGATCAAAACAGAGATGTAAACCAATAGTTCTGCTTTTTTCTGGTTTGTGTGCTACATTTTACATTCATTTATGCATTTTTTGCATCCATCACAGTCTATTATTTATCTATTTAAATTATTTTCTGCATATCAAACGGCACAATGTTTCATTCATATTTTATTTCACCTTTAGTATTATCGTATTGTATCTTACATTTTGCAAGTCACTGCTGCTGTGTTGCATATCAGGGTGAACACTGTCCTCAGCCACTGAACTAGAGACTGAACAACACGTTTTCTTCACAGAGTCTGTAAAAAGAGACAATAATGGTTATGTTTAGAAAGTGAGTCATTTATTATGCCAGCAGGAAAGATACAGTGGATTCTCACATTGTAAATCATAGAAAATTGCCTCTTGTTCTATCCTCAATTTTAATTAAAAAAAGCACTTGGTATTGTTTATAATCACCTCACAAATGAAAAAACATTCATTAAGGGAACAGGTCACCCTATAAAAAACATGATTATCAATCTGTTGTTATTTACTCACCCTTGAATCTGTAAAGAATCTTCACACAGTTCCAGGTTGTTAAAAAACAACAACAATGAATTTCCCATGTGGTCTCTGTATTCTGAAATGCCAATAATGCCAAAAATATGCATAAAGCTATTGTTTTTCTGTTTTTATTTTTTGGTATGATGTGACCAGGTCAAAGGTAAATTTTCTTGAATAGAAACCGCTCAGTACTTAGTATTTTAATAAAATTTTCAGCAATTGCAATAAATTGTGTATTATTGCCAGAAAACAGAAAACAGACTCTTTGTTGCCATTGTAAGAAATTATTTATTTGGAGCTTCTCGTGAATTTATCATGTCAATTAAATTGAATGTTTAAGTGGGATGCGTTTAATCGTGTCACACTCAAACATATAGCAGGTACACTACCTTTCAAATGTTTAGGGTCAGTAAAATTAGTTTTTTGAAATAACTTTTTTTTTTCAGCAAGGGTGTATTAAATTGATCAAAAGTGACAGTAAAAATATTTATAATGTTCCAAAAATTTCTATTTCAAAAGTTATTTTGAACTTATCAAAGAATCCTGAAAAGAATGTGTTTCCACAAAAATATTAAGCAGCACAACTGTTTTCAACATTAATAAGAATAAGAAGTCCTAATATTAGACTGATTTCTGAAGCATCATGTGTCATTATATATTTTAATAATATTTCACAATATACATGTTTTTGCTGTGCACTTGATCAAAATAAATTAAAAAAAGAACATAAGAGACTTCTTTCAAAAATATTTAAAATAAATCTTACTGTCCCCAAACATGTGAACAGTAGCGTGTCGTTTTAAACAGCTGGATTTTATTAGGGCAAACTGCAGCTGGACACAATTAAAAAGAACAGTGGGGATTTTTTCTACTTTTTCAAGTCTCTGACATTCAGGCTACATCAAGTGGTCCATAAGTGCATATAATTTTAAAAAAAAGTCCCTGTGTGGTTTTACAATTTCTTCCATCAGTTGACCGCTTTAGACTCCAGATTCTTCCATCTCCACTCTCGGTTGCTTGGCGAGAATAACAACATTAGGACCATCTTTGAGCTTCTTGTCTCCATCTAGAGGAATGTTTGTGACCTTCGCCTGGTCCCGACTGTAAATAAAGATGACAAACACAACAACTATGGCATTAATATGACAGAGGACTGGCATAAACCAGCACACATTGACTGTGTAATTGTGTTTAACCTGGGCATGTGAGAATAATGCACCGTAATGTAGTTGATTTTTCCCTGTTCCTCAGTGCTCTGAGCGGCTTCTTTCAGGGGCACGATGGAAGGGTGGCTACTTTCATAAATCTCCTCTGGCTCTTCCTGAACCAGACACAGAATAAAACACTTATAAGAGTTAATTTACTATCCATCCTTAATATCAGAACTACAATTAGTGTATCACAAATCATCATGCAATACTATTTCTGGTAGATTCTCAAACTTTCAAACACATGCATGATTGTTTTGGGGTTGATATTAACAATTAATTGTGCAATGGAAGACAATGATGCGGAGACTTTTTTTATTGAGAAAAGTAGAAACCTAAAAGTTATGTAATGATTTTACTACATACTGAAAAGTTTACACATACTTTTAGTGTGCTGGATACATATGTGAATTATACAGAACATATAGGCTGTGTTCCAATTCACACATTTACAGTATACTACAGAGACGGACATAATAGTGGAAGGAGATCTGAGCAAAGAAAACTCACCGGAATGTCTGACATTTTTGTGCTCTTGAGGAGAAACGTCTCTGAAGTTGATTCACTAAACAGAGTATTGTCCACTGGCAAGTCAACTAATGGTGAACACTGTTTTTTAGGAGAAACATGGCAATCGATTAATATGATAAATACAGATTAGATTCAATTCATACGATGAGAATAAGATATATAAAAATGACCCGTTTTTCTTCCTCAAGATTTTCAGTGTCCACGCGATGCATGTTTTTACTGCAAAAGAGATGTGAAATGATGTGTGCAAGATCAGATGAGAAGATCAGATATTTACTATTAAAGCCAGTAAACGTAAAATCACCTGATCATGACGACCACGGTCAGAGATATTAATCCGACAGAAACGCCCACTGCAGATGCCAATGCGATCACCTTCAGTCGGCCTGAACATATAAACCACAGCAACTCTATCATGGGCATTGTCACGAATCCGGTCAACGAACTTTCCTATTCATTGACTCTCGCACTACACACTGTTGCACATCACCCCGGACTACATTTCCCATCATGCATTGCACTGATTGCACTCAGCACGAATTGCACACACCTGTTTACACTGATTGCACCCAGCTGTTTCATATCACTCCCTCACTATTTAACACTCACTCTGATCCCTTCCCTCGGCCGAGTATTGTTTCAGCATTTATCACTCTCCTAGAGATAGCTACCTTACGGAGCCCTTGTCATTGCCTTAGCCTTAGCCTTAGCCATTTGCCTTAGTCTTAGCCCTAGTCATTAGCCTTAGCCTTAGCCCTAGTCATTTGCCTTAGTCATTAGCCCTAGTCTTAGCCTTAGCCTTAGCCTTCTCGGTTTCTGATCTTCGCCTGGTTCCCTGGATTCACCCCTTTTGTCTTGCCCCTTTTGATTCTGTCTGCCGATCGTCGACCTGTGCTAGCCCTAGGACTATTCTTGTGTTTTGCCCACCATATACCTGTTTGCTCTCATCTGACCCATGCCTGCTGTATGACCACGTCTCTGCCTTTGTCTAATAAAGCTCTGCGAATGGATCCGCAAGTCTCACGTCTCGTCAGCCCCGTAACAGGCATACAGTACATGCACATCATTCATCTGATAAACAGCGGTAAGCGGTAACTATATTTATGTCCAGAAGTTCCTCTCTATACAAACACACACACACACACACACACAACTACAGTTTAAATGTTTACGTTTTTGAAAGAAGTCTCAAAATACAGTAAAAAGAATAATATTGTGAAATATTATTACAATAAAAAACTTTTTTCTATTTTAAATAATATATTTAAAATGTAATTTATGTAGTTTTATATAAAGCTGAATTTGCAGCATTTTTACTCCAGGATTTAGTGTCACATGATCCTTCAGAAATCATTCTAATACTCTGATTTGCTGCTCTGCTGTGTGTTATGCACTGACCTCGAACTTTCACCGTCAGAACTGCGGAGCTGTGTGCTCCGATGCGGTTGCGGGCCTTGCAGTAGTACTGGCCGCTGGCTCCAGGGCTGACCTCAGCAATGGTGTAGCTGGGACCCGATCGAGTTTCCCAGGCGTCAGCCGCATTGATCCGGTGCCAGGTGTAGTTCTCCACTGCCGGATTGGCCTGACTGATGCAGGTCAGCGTCAACGAGCTGCCCGCTTCGATCACAGTGGAAGGCCGAGCCAGCACAGAGGTGTTTTTGGGGGCATCTGAGAGAAAGAGAGAGAGAAAGAGAGAGGTGGGGAGGTTAAATAAAAGAAGGGAATCCTTAGACAACTGGAGGACTGATCCAACAAATTTAGCAGTTCATAGAGGTATATAAAGTGCGTACAGTATCCTTATTTTGCAATGTGGAAGTAACCTATTTTCTGTGAATGTGCAAGAATTCCCATTTATTAGCCACAACAAGTAAATAACTAGAAGTGCATTAAATGGTCTGATTATTGACAGTAAAAACCAGTGTGTATTTTATGGAAGCTTGATTGTACTACAGGATTAAAAAAACTAAAAAGTTAATTGCGACTTTTTATCTGACAATTCAGACTTTATCTCACAATTGTGAGTTATATATAAACATAGGGATAGAGAGATCTAAACTCAGATTTGCGAAATATTAAAGGGGTCATATGATGCAATTTCAAGTTTTCCTTTCTCTTTGGAGTGTTTCAAGCTCTTGGTGCATAAAGAAGATCTGTAAAGTTGCAAAGACTAAAGTCTCAAATCCAAAGAGATATTCTTTATAAAAGTTAAGAGTCAGCCACGCCCTCCTAAAACGGCTCGTTCTAACACGCCCTCACATATTGACATAATGTCCTGCCAAAATTAAAGTTATTACACAAGAACCAGCAACTAAAATAAATCTCTGCACTCACAAAGACATCAGATCAGCAATAATGGAAATAAATGTCTAATTAGGGAAAGTGAAAAGTCCAAAAGTCTGATGGCATTTTTCAAAATAGGCTGTCATTTTGACCTGTTCACTGATAAACTGCATATCCTGCAGTATTTAGAGATGCATGTTAATAAAATCAGTTACACACTTAAAAATAAAGGTTTTTATTGGTGTTGATTGTTCCATGTAGAACCTTTAACATCTATGGGACCTTTCAATTCCACAAAAGGTTCTTTATAGTGGAAAAAGTTTCTTCAGATTATTATTATAAAAATGGTTCTTTTAAGAACTGTTCACTGAAAGGTTCCTTGGGGAACCAAAAAATGTTCTTCTATTCAAAACCCCCTTTTGGAACCTTTATTTTTATAAATGTAGCAAACAGACTAGCAATACCTAAATTATTTATTCTGGCTACATAAAAATAGAGGTAACCTACATGTAACATTGAGTAAAAGCGGTCTGGACCGGTCTGTGCCGAGTGGGTTGCGGGCCACACAGAAGTATTCTCCATGGTCCCTGTAGTCCAAACTCCACAATCTCAGCTCAGGTTTAAAGCTGTCTGGCAAACTGCCACTCTCTCCTTCTTTAAACCAGGTGAAACTTTCTGCTGGCGGAGCTCCATCACTACTGCAGGTCAAAGTCACCGAATCGCCCTCCCCGACTGCCTCTCGAGGGGTGATTTGTACTGTGGTGTAGCGAGGAGCATCTGAGACACAGAGAAAGATAGAGACTAAATGCAAGTTCTAGGGCTGCTGACAGTAGAATTCAATTGAACACCCTGCTTTAATCACTGTATTTACAAGTTTTATGTATTTAATACACAACATTTAATGCACAGTTGAATCCTTGAGTAGCTTTTTCTAATAATACATGTATAAAATCAGCCAATTTAGATGTTACCACATGCAGCACATTTTAGACCTGTTTATACTATATCCAGTATTATTCAATAATGTTTTGTTGAATGTTTATTTCTGTTCTTATGCTCACCTTATTTGATCAAAAATGCAGTTAAACAGTTATATTGTGAATATTATACTTTAAAATAACTATTTTCTCTCAATATATTTTAAAATGTAATTTATTCCTGAAGCTGGGTTCAGTTACACATACAGAACTATTGTCTATATGCATGCACAATACTCACATCCAAGAGCCAGGGTGACTCCTGGTGACTGAACATTTTGAGGGGGTATTGGACGGCAGGTGTAGGTACCTGCATGCTGACTGTCAAAGTTATAGATGGCTGACAGCTTGTTGGACTGACCCAAGTTGATCCCATTCCGATAAAGGGCAAAGTTCCTGCCAGGAGCGGCACAGCCTCGGGCCACACAGCTCAGGAAGACCGTCTCTCCAGCAGCAAACATGTTGTCTGTTCTCGGTGGATGTACATGAACCTGAAGCTCTGGAATCAGGACAACATTTCACAATATTAGGTCCATGCGCCATACTAAATTATTTTAGGAACAAGCTGTTTTCCACAATTATATGCAAATAAACAACAACAAAAGGTGTTAATTTCTCCCTAATTACTAGATTTTCTACAGAAAAAGCGCAAGACTGTTGCTCCACTTTGAAGGTGTTGCCAGGCTGTTGCTTTGTGGTTACTAGTGTGTTTCTAAGTGGCTGTGTAAATAACACTCCTTCCACCACTGGTTGAATAGTCAGGTAGCCCTGCTGCCCCCCCCCCCCCTAAAAAAAAACACTGACTTACGCTACTATTCCATTCAAGACATTACAAATGTCTTTACTGTCCCCAAACTTTTGAACAGCAGTGTATAGTTGCATCTACATATTAAACTTGTTTTTATATTATTTAACACAAAAAAATAACCTTTAAAATGTGGCCTGACCTGTGACAGACAGTGTGATGGCATCAGGAGAGGTCCATCGGCCCTGCTGGTTGTCGGTCTCGAATCTGAAATGGTACGTTCCTGCATCGCTCAGCTTCGCGTTCGTGATCTGCAAACTGCATCTTTTGTGGCCCCCCATGTATTTGATCCTGTCCCTGTACGAGGGGCTCAACAGATTCCCATCAGTATGGTAGGCAACATCCCGTCTGCCCTCTGCAGAGATGTGAAACCACATGACCTGCGTAGAGCTGTAGGGCGAGGGGTAATCGTAGCGGCACGGCAGAGTTACTGTGGTCCCGGCCCAAACGCAGATGTCTGTCCTAGAGAAATACACCAGCCATTTACCTTCACCGACTCCTATAAGCAACACAAGAGTAATCAGAGGCCGGTATTGACCTTAGCAAGGTGTGCGCTGTTGACCCCAGGGATAAAAGCAGGGAAAAATACAGATCAATACAATATAAATAACCTGTGCACCAAGGGCACTCAGGTAATATAAGAGCACAGATTAGAGCTGCAATACGCAATCACAACCATTTTATTGTATTAAAAACATAAGATACCTGTCCAAAATTACCTGACAGAAGAAGGACAGAGGTCACAATTACACGTACCCACATCTCAGCCCTGTTTGTGAGTAAAAACAAGAAAGACTGTAAGTTACTTCAAGAGTAATCAAGAAATTGGTACCTGGTTTTGCTCTAACACTACCTGGTTCTGATGTTCTTCAGCGAGTGCTGCCAGTCGTCTGTGGACACATGGACACGCACATGTGTTGAAGAGGGAGCCGAATGGCATCAGAAGCACAGTGTAGGACGCTGAGCCAGAGAGAAAGCAGAAGTTGAAGGGTGGTGATAGGCTGGCCATCCCACTGTCTCACCTCCCGTCTCTCTGAGCCTCTAAACTCTGTCTCTGTCTCCAGTGAAACTCTACGCCACCTTCAGCAAGGTGCACGAGGCAATAACCACAAGTTGCTGACATCCACATCCCCTGTTCACACACACACACACACGTTATGGGGAACTGTGGCAGCAGAAAACTTTTAAAACACATTCACTTTGCTGCCTTCCTTAATCAAAAAGGATATACAGTTTACCCAAAGTCAATCTTTTCTTATGTTAAAGGCTCACAAAGTAAAAACAAGAAAGACTGTAAGTTACTTCAAGAGTAATCAAGAAATTGGTACCTGGTTTTGCTCTAACACTACCTGGTTCTGATGTTCTTCAGCGAGTGCTGCCAGTCGTCTGTGGACACATGGACACGCACATGTGTTGAAGAGGGAGCCGAATGGCATCAGAAGCACAGTGTAGGACGCTGAGCCAGAGAGAAAGCAGAAGTTGAAGGGTGGTGATAGGCTGGCCATCCCACTGTCTCACCTCCCGTCTCTCTGAGCCTCTAAACTCTGTCTCTGTCTCCAGTGAAACTCTACGCCACCTTCAGCAAGGTGCACGAGGCAATAACCACAAGTTGCTGACATCCACATCCCCTGTTCACACACACACACACACACGTTATGGGGAACTGTGGCAGCAGAAAACTTTTAAAACACATTCACTTTGCTGCCTTCCTTAATCAAAAAGGATATACAGTTTACCCAAAGTCAATCTTTTCTTATGTTAAAGGCTCACAATGTTTTCTTTGCCCTGATTTTTCAGACAGTTGTTTACAGTTTTATGATGTAGGGAACATATTGTTTTTAGGCTTAAAATGATAAATTATTAGCATAACTTCAAAGAATCGGCTTTGGAGGTGTCAAGAGAATTCAAAAATATTAAAAACCAAAAGTAACCACAGATTTTTATGAAAGTGAACCATGAGTTTACCACAGCAATCGTAGAGTAACTAATGTATTCACACTAAAACAGTAACCACAATCCTTCACTAAAATTGGTTTTACTACAGGAACGAGAGTTTAACTGTGGTATTTAATGTAAAATCATTGAAACCACAAGTAAAACTACCTTTTACTACTGGAACACTATTTTACTTGTGTGTTTATTGTGAAAGCATAGTAACCACAAGTAAAACCGTATTTTATTGAAATATAACCTACTAATATGTTACTATATTTTACTATAATATTTTACTAGTTTAAACTGAGGGATTTGTTGAAAACTCTTAGTAACCACAAGTAAAACAATCTTTTATTTAAATAAATTATGGTTTTACTTCAGGAACAAGAGTTGAAATGTAGTTTTTGTTGTAAAAGCAACCACAAGTAAATCTACTGGTTTTACTACAGGAACAAGACTTAACTGTAGTAGTTGTTGTAAAATCACAGTAACCATGAGAAAAAAAATATTTTATAGAGATTAACTGTGGTTTTACTACTGGAACACTATTTTACTTGTGTGTTTATTGTGAAAGCATAGTAACCACAAGTAAAACAATCTTTTATTTAAATAAATTATGGTTTTACTTCAGGAACAAGAGTTGAAATGTAGTTTTTGTTGTAAAAGCAACCACAAGTAAATCTACTGGTTTTACTACAGGAACAGGACTTAACTGTAGTAGTTGTTGTAAAATCACAGTAACCATGAGAAAAAAAAATATTTTATAGAGATTAACTGTGGTTTTACTACTGGAACAAGAGTTTAACTATGTTATTTGTTGTAAAACCATAGTAACCACGAGTATGTTTTATGGAAATTAACCATGGTTTTACTACAGGAACAAAGGTTTAACTGGTGTTTGTTGAAAACTCATAGTAACCACAAGCAAAACCTCCTAAAGGAAAATACATTTTGCTACAAGAACTATAGTGTAAATGTATTTGTGCTCATGGTTGTGGATTCATCAATGTAACTACGATTACAGCCTACAGGGTGGTATGAAGATATAAGATAATGCTTTTAAAACACCTCAGCGACCTCTTGAGGTATGAAATTGGAAATGCAGAAGAAAATTAAATAAAATACAATTAAGAGTAACATTCATTGAAATAGTACAGAATGTAGGGAGTTCTTTTAGTTTTACATCAGACCAAAATAAGTTATTAATATGCAAAGCAAAACTTGTTAGACATCTTACTTGATGGGTGTAACTTGAATTGCAAAACGAACTGGTTGCTGACAACATTTTGCATTAATAGGCTAACAATAAATAAGAAAATAGTAAACAAATCCCTAGCAGCTCAAAAATGAGTGTGACTTTAAATCTGTCATATGGGACACTGATATATTTTTGTCTGCTTACATCAACTTATGCACAAATATTCACATTTAGGCATATATGTTTTTCTTAGTCTTAAACTACAATAGCAGAAAATACAGGCCAAATGCAAAGTGATTCGTTAAAAGCAGTGACAATAACTGATTGAAAGGGGCCAAACAGAGGAAAGATGGCGATTCTCAATTGCTCTGTTTCTAAATTAGGCTGCACTATACTTTTCTGAGGATATATATATAAAAAAAAACTAGTCCTAGAAGGGACGTTGAAAAGAAGGACATTTAAAGAAAGTGCTACTTTACTGAATTAACTGCAATAAGCAGATGCACTTGCCATCAACATTAAAACATTTATGACATGAGATTGAATATGCCGTAGCTTCAGACAGAATTCAGCACACAAACGATTTTAAATGTAATGTAATTTAATTTAACAAAATAAAACAAAACAAAACATAAAAATGACAATTGTTTTTATAATAACTGTTCTGAAATGCGTTTCATGTTGTTTTGCTTGTAGATTTTCCGTGTTTATGAATATTAATTATTCTGCTTTGTAACCAAAAGTTAAGTACCCTTGTTAATATCCATAAACAAAATCGCTTCCGTTGTTTAGACGCGGTTATTTCACTTGTGCTGCACTTATCTGTATGGCAGTAAATCAAACGTTATTTTCCTTCAGGAGGCGCACTGGCGCTCAGGATGCCGAATACTCCATTGAGCGCCATTCAAAACTCAGGATATTTTAGTGCTTCGTTAGAGAAAATTGCACTGTAAAACATTTGCATATTTTAAATACATAAATTCCAAGGATTGTCGTCTGGCGTTTAAATGGAAATCCACCCCAGCAATCGCTAAAAAATGGTTTTTAAAATTACCTGATGAAGTCAACACAATCGACTGTGACTGGTTTATCCTGAACGGCGCTGAGAAAAGTAACACTTACCTCGTGACAAAATCTTATTTGCGCTGTTTTACCAGCGCTGTTGAGTAATATTAAATACAAGAATAATGACACTGAGAAATTACGATAGCACTGAATTGAAAATGCACAGTGGAAACTTCAAATAAGAAAATAACTATTACAAAACCAACAAAGAAAACAAATGCTCAGTCACTAGTCCCCTCCCTTTACGGTTTAAGCTAAATCCCATTCTATCCACTTGTTCAATGTCTACATTTAAAACTCATGGACCTGCTACATGTGACAACATGAGGAACTGAAGTTTCGCTCAGCGATGGACTGACAAGATCCACTTTTTCACTCTCAATAGCACCTGTCTCCCGTTTTGAGGTAAAGTTAAGATTTATGTCAAACCTTTATAGCGATGATCATTTATTTTCTATTTGTAGTTCAGGCATGCAGTTTGTTATTAGACCATAAGAAACATAACACGTACATTAAAAGTATAAAATATTAAGTGCAGTGAACCATTATGCCAGCGTTAAAGGGATAGTTCACCCAAAAATGAAAATGTAATGTTTATCTGCTTACCTCCAGGGCATCCAATATGTAGGTGACTTTGTTTCTTCAGTAGAACACAAACGAAGATTTTTAACACAAACCGTTGCAGTCTGTTAGTCATATAATGGAAGTGAATGGGAATCACGGCTTTGAGAGTCAAAAAACATACACAAACAAAACCAAATGAAACCCTGTGGCTCGTGACGATATATTGATGTGTAAAGACACGAAACGATCAGTCTGTGCAAGAAATTGAATAGTATTTATATTGTTTTTACCTCTGATTTACTGCAATGCCCGAACTGTCCTGAGCGAGTTCTTCTTCTTCTTGTTCTTGCTTTTAGGTGGATCGCAGACTTATAAGTGCATTACCGTCACCTATCTCTCAAATGGACCATTGACACTCTATCTACAATCTCAATTAGGAGTGTCAATGGTCCATTTGAGAGATAGGTGGCGGTAATGCACTTATAAGTCTGCAATCTGCCGTAAAAAGAAGAAGAAGAAGACGTGAACGCGCTCAGGACAGTTCGGACATTGCAGTAAATCAGAGGTAAAAAAACTATATAAATACTGTTCAGTTTCTTGCACAGACTGATCGTTTCGTGTCTTTACACATCAATGTATCGTCACGAGCCACAGAGTTTAATTTGGTTTTGTTTGTGTATGTTTTTTGACTCTCAAAGCCGTGATTACCATTCACTTCCATTATATGACTGACAGACTGCAACGGTTTGAGTTAAAAATCTTCGTTTGTGTTCTACTGAAGAAACAAAGTCACCTACATATTGGATGCCCTGGGGGTAAGCAGATAAACAATTTTCATTTTTGGGTGAACTATCCCTTTAATATTCAGATTGCTGTCGTGCAGTTTTGCGTTTAAAAGTGATGATGAGAAGGTTTGTATTTGATTTACCCTGACAGACAAATGAATGTTGTGTTTCAGGTTCTTTCACTTCCATCATGTTGCTTCATGTTCTGCTCCTCCTTCATGCATCGAAGCAGATAAACAATTTTCATTTTTGGGTGAACTATCCCTTTAATATTCAGATTGCTGTCGTGCAGTTTTGCGTTTAAAAGTGATGATGAGAAGGTTTGTATTTGATTTACCCTGACAGACAAATTAATGTTGTGTTTCAGGTTCTTTCACTTCCATCATGTTGCTTCATGTTCTGCTCCTCCTTCATGCATCAGGAGGAGCTTCTTCCTCCATCTCGTGTTACGATGATCAGGGGAAACCTGTAGACTGGTTTGTATGTTTTTAAATGGCCTAAAAACAGAAAACATTCAGCATATTGAGTCACAGTTGTAGAGGCACAGCAATTCATCTTTGTACACTTTCATTTATATAGGTTTTATTCAGTATTTTTCATAACAAATTCCGTAGTTTGAAGTCCTAGTGCTACAGTATCTTTTCTATGATTATGATGGGTAGCTGACATGTCAAGCAGTGTCCAGTGCACACTATTGTTCAAAAGTTTGCCGTCAGTAAAATGTGACAGTAAAGACATTTATAATGTTAGAAAGAAATTTATTTCAAACAAATGCTGTTCTGTGAACTATCTATTCATCAAAGAAAAGAAACTGGATTCCGCCAAGATATTAAGCAGCACAATTGTTTTCAACATTGATAATGATTAGAAAGGTTTCTTCAGCAGCAAATCAGCATATCAGAATGATTTCTGAAGGATCATGTGACACTGAAGACTGGAGTAATGATACTGAAAATTCAGCTTTGATCACAGGAATAAATTACATTTTAAAATGTATTCAAATAGAAAAAAAAAATCGATTGTAATAACATTTCAAAATATCACTGATTAAAATAAGTAGTCTTGTGACCATAAGTCATAAAAAAAATTTGAAAACTGACCCCAGACTTTTCAATGGTAGTATACTTCAGCTAAAAGTAATTTTAATTTTTTTTTAATTATTACATTTATTTTCTAATTATTATTTGTGCAGTCTCATGACCTTATATTAATTAAACTAATTGTTTATTCATAACAGAACAATTTAAGTAAACAAAATGGCTACTTAATGTAACAATACTCGTATTAATATTAATAATATAATATTTTTATAGTTCAAATGTAATATAATTTATAATAGGGTAATTCTTTTCTTAGTTAAATTTATATAGAGAGATATTTTATTGTTTTAACTATATGTATTAATATTTTTATAGAACAAATGTAATATAGGTTAATTATTTTCTCTCTTAATTTACAGTAGATAGATATTTTATTGTTATGTTTGGTGTAGGATTCACTTTGAACGTTTTCACGCAGAAATTGCTAGTAAAGTTCACAAATAACTACACAGAAACCATAAGTAACATTGAATTTAACATGAAAGTTTGAAGTAGAAAAACTGAAATGGTGTATTTTCTTGTAACACATATTTCTATAATATTTGTTTTATTTACAAGAAGAATTAAATCTTTTACAGTGTGGGTTAATACATAAATATAATCGATGTAAAATGTAATCATCGATGTGAAGGGTCATATTTCCCTTATTTCTGTCTCTCCTTACCAGGTTTTACTTGTACAAACTCCCACATCCTCATCATGAGCCTGTGCAGGAGGGGCTGAAGTATCTTTTCATGGATGGAGAGAGTGAAGGATGGATGGATGGGAAGACTTTAGTTAATGACAGTCAAAGTGCTGTTGGTCGAACAGTAGGACCTTTATATGAGGTACAAGTCGCACTCTTTACATAATATAAAGTATCTAAATTTAAAAAATGAAATGTTCAGTTTTGCTTAAACCAGCTTCTGTTCTTCTTTCATTATTAGTAATTTTCTGGCTGATTTTAGAGAAGCTTACTCAGCTTATCCTGTTCTGTAGTCAGCACATTTTTCCAGGTTTGCAGAAGTATAAAAACACTGAGTTTGCATTTACATTTAATTATAAATCTATTTTAAATCTATTGAGCTTTAGAACCACATTTAAAAGTGGCACAAATCAGATACCAAACAAGTTTTTGCTGTTTACGCTTATGCAGCAAGCTCAAACTGGAACTCAAAAGTGTATTTATAGCTTTAGGTGCACAGGCATATTTCATAATAAAAGAGGAACTCATGCTTTTGATCACATGCTCATCATAAGGGCCTCTGATCTGCTGTCTCATACAGTCAAATTTATTATGAAGAAGCTTTGAGCTTTAACTTTCTTCCAGGGTGGTGATGTTGGATACATTTTATATAATGATCAGCCACCGCAAAAACAGAAGCTTTTTGGAGATGCAACCAGGTCTTGTGGCCACACCAAAGGTGCAGTTTTAGTGCAGTTAACTGCTTGAAATTATATTAATGGCACACAAACAAACATTTATGGAGTGTTAATGTATACACTTTTTCTTTGTTCCAGGAGTTGTTGTCTTTGATAAACAACAAGGCTTCTGGTTGGTCCACAGCACGCCTCATTTCCCCCCTCCTAAATCACAGGGACAGTTTTCATACCCCGCTTCTGGCATAAGTAATGGACAGAACTTTATCTGTGTCACATATCCTTTTGAGCGCTTTCAGACCATAGGTACGACTCCCAATGCATTTAATAAATTAGTGATGGTTAAAAATTGGCTTTTTGCATTGCAAGTGAGTCTAGTCCACCCAAAAATTTAACTACTCACCTTCATGTGGTTCCAAACCGTTAGGACTTTCTTCCACAGAACATAAAAGAAGATATTCTGAGGAATGCTGGTAAGCAGTTTTGGGTCCCATTGACTTCCATTGTATTTTCTGTCTGTACTGTACTATGGAAGTCAATGGGAACCAAAATGTTTGGTTACCAAGATTCTTCAAAATGTCTTCTTTTTACAATGACATGAGCTAGGGTGAATAAATGCTGACAGAATTGTTATTTTTGTGTGGACTATCCCTTTCTAGTTTGTGACTGTGAGTATGAATCAGGGGGTGTATTACAGAAAGTTTCTTATCTTAGGTCTTAACTTAAGATGTGATATGTTAAATTAGGATTTTTCAGAAATTCGTATTACAGAAGCAAATCTTAACTTGATTTGGGATTCTTATCCTATCTTACAAAATCGTATCTTATCTCTAGTTAGGAAATCTTAAATTGCATTATCAAGCTCGACAATCCACTCTCAGGTCTGTTACCAAGAAACCAACACTGCACGAGCTGCTGATGAAGTAAACAAAATAATAGAAGCTACTTCACTTTGAAAATCGCCTTTTGCAAAAAAACGTAACACCGTGTCTACACCGGACGCAACAGCTGTCGTGTCGCGCCGCTCCGCGCCGCAACAGCTAAAGTCTGTCTACTGTACACTTGACGCGACAAAGCGACCGTTGAAAATCATTTGAAATTAATTTGTCAGCACGTCATAAATAGAAAGCGGCAATAAACCAGCAGTTTATTGTTGGGGATCTGTCGTTGTGCGCCGCAACCAGTGTTGACAGCATCACTGATTATAATGAGTTCTATAGTAGGCTATTTTGTCGCGCCGTGCCGATTGCGTCCAGTGTAGACACGGTGCAAGGCATTAGTCACTTGCACTATAATCGGTGATGCTCCGTGACGCTTTGTTGGTCTCTGTAATGCTGGTTG
>NW_015505332.1:1616453-1617056 GCF_001515645.1 Sinocyclocheilus grahami
TACCAAACAGATAAGATAAGATTTTAAAGTTAGGATCTTTCTGTACAGGTGTGCATGTTTTACATTTTCATATGCTTGTTTTAAAGTGAGTCTGATGTTGGAGATGCTGCTTGAAATGCTTCTCACCTAACCTTTTCATGTGCAATTTCTAAAGACAAAACATTTATGGGATGCAGTTGCCATAGTGACTATTAGAGTAATGGTCTCACACAGTAACCATAGTGACAACACCTCTCACTGAGATCCTCTTTAGGTCCATTTAGTCCTGTGTTTGTAAATCACAGTATTATCAGACTTTCCGATAATGGTAATAAAGCAATAAGCTAGTGTTTCTCAACCCTGTTCCTGGAGTCACACCAGCAGAGACATTTTTAAATGATCCTAACCAAACACATCGAATACGCTCAGTGGAGAAACTAAGGCCTGAAATGAATGGATCAGATGAGGAAGACATACAAAATGTGCATTTTTCAGTGTGTCTCAGGAACAAGGTTGGGAAAGTTTGTACGAGTCAAGGCTGTATGTTTCAGACATGAAGTAGAGTGCCTTAAACTCCCTTTACATGTTTTATTATTATTATTATTAGCTTGGATACCAAAACCA
>NW_015505332.1:1617166-1617636 GCF_001515645.1 Sinocyclocheilus grahami
TTTTTATTTTATTATCTTCTGTGGTTTGTCTTATGGTAATGTAATAGATTTTCATAAAATGTAATTTACTTCTCTGTAATATATTTCCTTATTAAAATAAAAAATATTAGCAATAATGATCATTATAAAAATAACAACAACAATAATAAAAATATGTATTATTATTAGTAGTAGTAGTACTATTACTGTATATCGTGGTTTAATTTAGTTGTATTTATTTAATATCCACTGTCATTTATCTTTCTTATGGTAATATAATTTATTTCTCTGTAATATATTTCCATATTTTGGAAAAATAATGTAAATATAAAGTAATAATAATATTAACAATAATAAAAATGAACAACATTTTTAACAACAATAATTGTGGATTGTTTTCTTATGTAGCAGTGTAATGTATTTTTATTTAATGTAATTATTTCTTAGTAACATGCGCATCTATCTATCTATCTATCTATCTATCTATCTAT
>NW_015505332.1:1618724-1634726 GCF_001515645.1 Sinocyclocheilus grahami
TGGAAGTGGGACGTCTGGCAGCTGGGTCTGTGTAGGAGATATCAACCGCGACGAGGCGGAGGAGAAGAGAGGCGGGGGTACGGTGTGCCGTCAGGATGCTGCGGTGTGGAAGGCCTATCGCTCAGCCGCCCTGCAGTGTGAGACCTGCAGTGGAGAAGTGCAGACGTGCGACAAATCCGCACAGTATCGCTGATGGAGCAGGACACAGCAGAAAGAACAACAAAATCAGGATCATGCAGAAGGACTGCCTGTGTAGGTGTCAAACAGGTACACTCTAAAAAATGCTGGATTGTTTCAACCCAACTTTGGGTCAAATATGGACTAACCCAACCGTTGGGTTAAATTTTTACATTAAATTTTTAACCCAAAAGTTGGGTTAGTCCATATTTGACCCAAAGTTGGGTTAAAACAACCGAGCATTTTTTTAGAGTGTATGAATCATCAAATGCTTTTTTTTAATAAATGTATGTAGCGATTTTAAGGGAATAATACCCTATGTGAGGTAATTAATTTAAAGGCAAATGCAACAAGACTGTACATTTATGATTGATATCATACAATTAATTTAATGTATAACTTCAGGAAAACAGGCTATAAATTTGATTTTAATATGGTACAGCCTTGTTTTAAAATGTGTGTATATATAAATATTTTCTTTTGCTATGATTACATCACTTTTTTTTTTGTATTTTAACAAATAAAGGGTGTTAGAAGGTGAAGTGTGTAATTTCTGCAGCAATATCACACACATTACCTTGAACCTCAAGAAGCCAGAAGTGCATTATGGGAATTAGGCTGAGATGTGTATGGTAGAGATGTTTTTAATCCCTCAGCTTTTGTTGCTGTATTACATTGAGGAAATCAAATATCTTCATGTGTCTGTAATTACATTTATCTCTGCTTTAGCTTTTCACAAATTCAGTGGAAACTGCAAACTATGCTTAATAATTCAGGGTGGATAAAGCATCCACTCGTGAGCCCAAAAATAGGGCTAAGTTAAATAATATACTGTATCTTTAATACATTAAAACAAAGAAAATGGGTAAAATTTGTTTTAATAATAATAGTAATATGTACAGTATACACTGCCAGTTTTCGATCAAAAGTACAGTAAAGAATATTGTGAAATTTCTATACAATTTCTATATGTACTGTGTGTGTGTGTACACACACTTGCATACACACATTTATATAATATTTTAATAATAATATAATAATATTTAATAAAAAAAATTGAAAAAAACTATCAAACGTTAAATTAAATGTGAAATTTTGATGTAGAAAAACTGAAATAGTATTTTCTTGTAAAATATACCCCAATAACCAGTGTTGGGGAAAGTTACTTTTAAAAGTAATGCATTACAATATTGCGTTACTCCATAAAAAAAGTAACTAATTACATAGTTACTTTTTATTGAAAGTAATGCGTTGCGTTACTTTTCAAATCTAGACAGGGCTTGCGTGTTTGTTTTTAAATTAAAAAGTTTTATTTTTGGCAAATATAAAAGCCTTTTCATACCAAAAGTGAAATGAATAAGCCTCAGGCTGAAGGGAAGGTAAATGTACGTCCGTACAGTAGAATGCTGTATTCTCTTGTAAATTAAAAAGTAATGCGTTACTTGAAAAAAGTAATCTGATTACGTAACTCGCGTTACTTGTAATGCGTTACCCCCAACACTGCCAATAACCTTACAACTTTTTTACAGGTTGATTAGAATAATCTTTACAACTTAAAAAAAAAAAATAAAATTTTGTGTAATAATTGTCAAATTAATTTATTTAAAAAAATGTTTTACCGCAGAGCATTAACAAATAAGCAGGGTGCTAATAAACCAGCTAGCCACAACTCTGAGAACACCATCATCACAGGAGCCTTGTAAAGCTCTCTCTTACACCAACGCAGCTGCTCATAATCAGCACTTAGGTGTTCTCAGTTGTGTAGGAGGAATAAAAGTGCTTAAGCAATCAGAGAGCGATCATTTCTCTGACTGCAAACACACACACAATGCTTCCTCTCTCTCTGATGACAACCTAAACAGGCCGTGGTTCATGTACAGAAAATTGTATTACTGTGGTACCATTTAGTTACTATTTTTAGCAATATTTATATTATTCAAATTTCCAGTAACATTGAAATGATAAATACATAAAGCCTCGAGGTGTCAGGGAATTTTTAGTCAGTATAAATGTTTCTATTTGTGCTTGTTGTGAGTGCAGTGTCTACAAAATAATTTTAAACGACAAGTGACGCCGAGTTTATGCAGTAATTGATTTTCACAGGTAAATGTAATGAAATCTCAAAGGCATGAATCAGGTCTGAAAGCTGTCAGTTGTATCAAAATTAAAGTTTATTACAAGAATAGGAAGTATGTAGTGCATAAAGTTGTCGGAATACAGATCTGACAGTACAGGGCTGAAGCTGCAACATGCTTTTCACTGCGCAACACACCAGAACTACAATCACACACGAGCACCTGATAATAAGGCACTAAACAAACAAGTGACCAAAAACAAAGACTATCATCGGAATGGAATACTAGCTTACTAACTCAATGTATACACTCTAAAAAATGCTCGGTTGTTTCAACCCAACTTTGGGTCAAATATGTACTAACCCAACTGTTGGGTTAAAAATGTAATTTAAAAATGTAACCCAACGGTTGGGTTAGTCCATATTTGACCTAAAGTTGGGTTGAAACAACCCAGCATTTTTTAGAGTGTACTTTCTACCGTTTTCTTTAAAGGGTAATTGAAACAGCTGACATTTTTCCAAGATCTCAAACAGTGGTATGCTACATTTGCTGTCACATGACTTCATCACATTGCATCTTAGAAAAATAAAAACTCTTTTGTATACTGCACATTGTAGTAAGTATACAGACCTTTGCATGTAAGTGTAGTAGGATAGTATCCTATTCCGAACATAACCAAAGGCTGAGATGAAACGGACCCCTCTTCCTTGCTGTGAGCTCTCGCATGCCTCAGTTCCCACAGAGACGTCAGCAGCATACGAGAAAGAGCGCAAGGTTCATCAGGGTACGAACAACTATGTTGTTTTCTATTTTTGATGATCGTAGCGTTATGCTTTTATCAGTACAAAAATAATGTCACAGGCACAGCTTTGTTGCATTTTTTAAAGGAGTTGATTTGTTATCGAAGAACAGCCAGAACCGGAGACCTTCAGTTCAACACATTGTTGGCTCTGTCCCAAAAACCTAGTGAGCTGCCTGTTCCAAATGTAGGCTGCATGATTATGCTGCCGCCTTAGTCACTTTCTTTTGGCCTATTTTTATGCATGTATCCATTGTGGAGAAGGCACACCCAAACCGTGGAAACGATTACACATTTCATTCAATACTGCAAAAATAGGTAAATACAAATAAAATTGACTATATATTTTTGTGCTATTGTACATACATTACCATTCAAAAGTTTGGAGTCTGTAAGATTTTTAGTCTCTTATGCTCACCTACGCTGCATTTATTTGATCAAAAATACAGTAATAATTACAATAATTTTACAATTCACAATGTATGTTGTATATTTTTATATTTTAACATTTAATTTATTCATGTGATGGCAATACTGAATTTTCAGCATCACTACTCCAGTCTTCAGTGTCACATTATCCTTCAGAAATCATTCTAATATGCTGATTTGTTGCTCAAGAAACATTATTATTATTATTAACATTAATGTTGAATATTTTTGTGGAATCCATGATACTTTTTTTTAGGGTTCTTTGATGAATAGAAAGTATAAATAAATATAGAAATATTTGATCACTTTTGATCAACTTAAAGCATTATTGCTAAATGACCATGTTATTTTAGTATCATTGAGATATAATTATTGTTTTTATGAATATTTTGAATCAGTTTTTTTAATTACATTTTATTATTTTCATTTTAGTAAATTTGTTGTTTCTGTCATTTTTTTTGTATTTGTTATACATCTATACAATGTTTATTCATTTTTTCAAATGAGAAATGTTGCTTTGGCAATTACGTGAAATAAAAAGGTTTTTATATATATTATTTCAGTTAACGTTTAAGTAACAATTTTTATGGTTTTACTTTTAGTTTTAGATTTAGTTTTAGTTAACTGTAATAACCTTGCTGAATAAACTTATTCATTTCTTTTGAAAATCTTAGTGGCCCCAAACTTTTGGAAAGTAGTGTATTATTATTCTTACTAGATTATTGTGCTGTTAGCTTAGAAACAAACATCAAACTGTATTGAAATCGATTGTAACGTCTCCCATGTGCGGCCTAAGAGTTGCTGCCAATTTAGAGTGATTCAGATCGATCTCTTTTGAGGATCCGTTTCAATTAGTTTCCTGCCTTAGATAGTCTTACACTTTAACTTTATACTAGGTTTTGGAACAGAGTCTCGATATTACCATAAACCATAATGAATATTTGAAGAGAAAGTAAACAGTAAGCAACTATCAGTTTGCATACTTGGTGAGGACATTAGAGAGCGGCAGTGGTTTTGCGACTCATCTTCAGGTAGGTTGAAATATTAGACAGGTGTAAGTACCTTCTGTAAGTGTATTTTCTTATGCTGGGATCTTTTAGCTGCTCTATCCCCGTTTGATGTTCATTAATAATGCAGAAAATTCTGTAACCAATGGACTGCTAGACGGGGGAAGTAATGGAAATGCTGGCATCAGCAAAAGGTACGTGATTCTGTCTTGAAATTCATTTTGGATTTATGAAATGCAAAAATAGTGCAATGTTTAGCAGTAACTAACATCTTAGAGCCATTTCAACCAAGCTTACACTCAAATTACTAAGGACTTATGAAAATGACTTATTTGAGTCAATTCTACACAGTTACGTCAAAGAGCTCTGAATGAAATATTTTGTGTCTTTTCTTCTGAAAGTACTTGGACGAGAATATCCTGTTTTTATGTTAAAATAGTGTCCGAACTAGTCTTCTGCCCTTGGCTTTGATTCGTGGAAAGGTTGCGCTGGTTTCGTTGCCAAGAGTCGGAGACCCTGTTGGTGTATTTCCTCCTCTTCTCCTTAACAGGAAGTCCACGCTAGCTGAAGACATGGCATAGAAGACGTTTCCTGTGGGAGGTATTATTAACTCTGTGGAGAGAGAAATGTAAGACAAAGAAATACTCAGAAAACATGCAAAAAAAGAAAAAAGTATTTATCTTAAATAATCAGCTTAAATAATTTTGTTAAAATATTTCATTTTTTAAAAATATATTTCTATAAATAAATAATTTACTTTGGATTAAATATAAATTAAAATAAATATGAATTAAATATGTATTTATATACAGTTTATACACTACTGTTCAAAAGTTTGGGGTCAGTGAGATTTTTTTTGAAGTCTCTTATGCTCACAAGCCTACACTTTTTTGAATAAAAAATGTATAGTAAAATAACTTAATTTATTCTTGTGATATAAAGCTGAATTTTCAGCATCATTACTCCAGTCGTAATGTCACATGATCCTTCAGAAATCATTCTAATATGCTGATTTGCTGCTCATTTATTATCATTGTCAATGTCAAAAACAAGTGCTTGAACAGAAAGTTCAAACGAACAGCATTTATTAAAAATAGGAATCTTTTGTAACATTATAAAACGTCTTCACTGTCACTTTTGATAAATTTGTGTCCTTGCTGAATAAAAATATTAATGTCACATGTGAATGGTAGTGCATATATTCATTTATATTTGTTTTATTTGACTGACAGCTGCCTGTTTTTATATATCAAGTCCATAATGTCACTATGTCCCATCAGTATGCCCCCAAAAAAATGTTTTCCACATTTTATAATGCGTTTTCAAAAAAACTTACAGCACATTATGACATGAGAAATGTGACATCACCTTTCCCCTCCGGCAGCAGTTGGATCAGCTCGTATTTGGAGGCTTCTTGAGCATTCTGGTTGTGCTTCTCTAATGCAGAACTGATTACAGTGGGTGTTTTATTATATATTCATTTATATTTGTTTTATTTGACTGACAGCTGCCTGTTTTTATATATCAAGTCCATAATGTCACTATGTCCCATCAGTATGCCCCCCAAAAAAAATGTTTTCCACATTTTATAATGCGTTTTCAAAAAACGTACAGCACATTATGACATGAGAAATGTGACATCACCTTTCCCCTCCGGCAGCAGTTGGATCAGCTCGTATTTGGAGGTACTATTTCAATCTTTCTAACTTAAAAATTCCATGTTAATTTAAAATTTACTTGCAGTTTCTTTGTTATTATTTGTGAAATTTCTTAGTGAAAATTGTTTTTAGGCACATCCTACACCAAAAATCTAATTTTCAACAATTTTCACTCAGAAATGGCTTGTAAATATCATAATTAATTACTAAGAAACCGCAAGTAGAACATAAACGGTATTTTTCTGTAAAACATGCTCTAATAGTGTTTTATTTACAACATTTTTTTTACAGTGGATACAATCTTTATTATTAATAAATGTATTATTATTTAATTAATTGATATTGTTGTGATTAGTATTAAATATCTACATTTTAGAATAATAGTAAAGTCATCAAATCTATGAATAAATAACATGAAGTATGTTCATCCATTAAAAAATATATACTTTTTAGAAAAAAATCATAAGTAGACATTATATAATTATCTTTAACTAATTTAAAGCATTTAATCACAAGCCTTCAGATGAAAATGTTTTTGGATCATGAGTAACACATTTATCCGGTAGTTTGAATTTTCATGCAAGAGAACTTTTATCTGGTAGTGTGAATTTTCATGCAAGAAAAAATGTGTCACATAATAAAAGTGTGGCATGGTTCAAATGTGAAAAAGCAACTTTAAATGCTAAAAAGATCCACAGTGAGCTCTCAAATAATAAATCTCTCAAAGTTGCTGATAACAGCCGAGCTTTTAAAGACCCATTACTGCAGTGTAATCAAAATAAAGCTCTTTATTCGCCCTTACCTTGTAAAGCCTGGACAGCAGGTGATTAACAGGAGACGGGAAGTCAAATATGCCATCAGCATCCATTGTCGTATTTGCCACGGCTGAGAGAGCGCTGTAACGGGAGAACAGAGCGATCTTGTCACAAACTGGAGGCTCTTTGCCATGGCTGCTTATGACATTGATTCTTTCTGAATAGACTGTAACCTAGAGTATAAATCTAAAACTCCACACCAGCAGTAGCTTTGAAGTCCAACTGCAGACGATAAGTGTGTCTTTGTCGTACTTTAAAACTTCATTTGATTCAGCTCAAGCAGCTTTACGGCGCTTCAGAGCTCATGAAAGGAACATCTGTGTGTGCAGGTCAAGGACTGAGTCTGATCCTCAGCATAGCCAACAGGAAGATTGTCATTTGAATTGAGCCCAGGATTCACAAAATAAGAGCTATGCATTTCATACTATATAGTAGTGTTTCTAAGCTGGTGGGTCGTGACCCAAAAATGTGTTGCAAATCTGTTCAGCAGAGAAAAAAACAATGCCGAATGCAAAACAATAATAACGTAATCATGTTTAGAACATGAAATCCCATTTCTTTGGCAATGTCTGTGCGTCCGGTCAAACTCTACTGTATTTTGGTGCAAATTCATCTGTCACTTGTTAAAAGCTAGTCATATTACACAGATACTAACACAGACAGGTTTGCTGTCCTCATAGGAAATGAATGGGTTACTATGGTAACCAGGATTCATTTCCCTTATGCCAAATCACAGCATCAGTATATGATGTGTTGTTTATTATGAAGTACTTTAACAAACAAATAAAATGTTTTGTACAATTTACTATGCATATCATCAAACAAAATTATACATACACACACACACACACACACACACACACACACACACACACACACACACATATATATATATATATATATATATATATATATATATTAATTGTCCTGTGACCAGTGTTATTTTAGTATTATTTATATACTAATATTGTGTTTTATTAATATTGTAAATTAGGTTTTAATTTTAGTAAAATTTTACTGTTATGTGTTTTTTTTTTTTTTACTTTAGGTTTCATTTATTTTTTTATTTCAGGTTTACTTTTTTTTTTTTTTTTTTTTCGTATTATTATTTCCAGTTAGTTTTTTTATTGCTTAAACTAAATAAAAATTAGAAATGTTTTCTTTGGCAACTAACTAAAATATTTTTTTTTTTTTTGTTTGTTTTTTGTTGTTGTTGTCTAATATTATATTTTTGTTTTATATTACAATTAAAAACAGATGCATTTGCGGTTTATTTATTTAAAAATTTACTTGAACTTATCTCCTTTTTATACAACATTTTCTTTTCTTCAATGTAAAAAATGCTGCTGCATTTTTTTAAAAAGCTTAAAAATTCTTGAAATAATTTAAATATCCAACTTAAGTAAACTAAAGTTAACTGAACTCAAGCACAAACACTTTAAGTTGAAACACCTTATTACTTATTGTAATGTTGCATTTTAATTTGTGATAATCACAGCAATCATTTTCAACAGTGTTGCAACTGTGCAGCACTATATTTTGATTCGTGTTGATTTGCAATCTAATTTTGAACTCCACAGTAAGAAATGCTGTGTGGTTGTTGATGTAGGACAGCGATGTTCTTACTCTGGACACTGTGTGATGATCACTGTAGGATTCAGGCCACGGCCAGGACTCGGCTCGCCCGGTGCTTCAATCTGATTGGACAGCTTGTAGCTATTAAAAAGCACATGGACATCTTATTATATAGTTAATCAGTGTGTATCTGAGATGAGTTACAGAAATGTCACTGACCTTTCCTCTTCGCGCAGCGTAGGTACGCTATGATACCACTGAACAAATGTCTCATCCGTTCTGAAAATGCTGTTTCTACACGAGGACTGAAGGAGCCGAATTTGAGCAATGACTTCAAACTCCTGAAATCAAGAGGATGTGATGTTAATATTTTTTTAAACAACTTAAAAGAATGACAATCAAGTATATAATCACCATAAACTCACCCGTCGTCTTTTATCGAAGTTGATGAAGCCATTCTGTAAGAGACATTACATTTTGGTTTACATTACACCCTGCCAATGCAACGCTGACTTAAGAGTTTTGTTCTGACACATCTTGATTCTGTCAGATGAGCTTTGACAAACATTGTGAAACCACTGCTATTTTTATACTTCACAGCTGGATGTGCTGATACTGTCTATTGCCCCCTTTTTTTAGTTTCATGGCAGGCTGTGAACTGAACATCACCTCTAATCGGTCTTTGACTGCAGTGTCCAGCATGGTGAGATCTCGGAGGAAGATGCCCAGGTACGGCACAGTGCCCTGAGCGCACGACTACAAAAGAAATACAGCTTTCAGATACATCAAAGATTATAAACACTACATCACATCATTAACACAGCGGGTAAAATAAGTATTGAACACGTCACCATTTTCTCAGGACAGGATTGCTTTCTAATTACTGATAGATTTCTGCTGATGTCTTGGCTTTCCATGCCTTTTTGCAGCTCTCTTTCTTCATGTGTTCAATACTTTTCCCCTGGGTCATTCAACTTTATTACACAGAACTTGATTTCTGAACTTATTTGTTTTGTTTTCTTTGTATGTATGGATTATTTGGGTTGTTACCGACATCTGGTGAAAATTTCATGTCATCAGTACCTTTAGAAATATATTTACTGAGAAAAATGGTGATGTGTTCAATACCTATTTTACCTGCTGTATATGCATATTTTTTGATATACACGCACATACTACAAAGTTTGGGGGAGGATTCTTTAATGTTTTTGAAAGAAGTCTGTCATGCTCACCAAGGCTGCATTTATTTGATCAAAAATACAATAAAATGTTATTATTATTGCAACTGAAATGAGCCATTTTCTGTTTAAATATGTTTTAAAATGTCATTTATTCCTGTGATGCAAAGCTGAATTTTCAGCATCATTACTGCAGTCTTCAGTGTCACACGATCCTTCAGAAATCATTCTGATTTACATTATGCTTGAAAATTTTTTTGCTGCTTGTTTGATTTTTTTGGAACCTGTGATTCTTTTTTTCAGTATTCTTTGAAAATTGTTTTTAGGAACAATAAATAAAAAGTGAATAAAAAGTAAAAAAAAGTTAGAAAAGAACAGCATTTATTCAAAATAGAAATCTTTTGTAACAACATACACTATCGTTCAAAAAGTTAGGGTTAGTTTTTTTCTTCTATTTTTATTTTTATTTTTTTTTAAATATATACTTTTATTCAGCAAGTATATGTTAAATTGATGGGGAAAAAAGTGATAGTACATTTTAATATAATTTTTGTAATATTGTAATATTTCCACAATATGACTGTTTCACTGTATTTTTATTCAAATAAAAGCAGCCTTGATGATCATAATAGATTTCTTTAAAAACATTACAAATCGTACTGATCCCAAACTTTTAAACAGTAGTATATATTATCATTATTTATAATAATATTTATATTTCTATATTAATATATAATAAAATCTAATATGTTATAATATATTTAATGTATATTTGTATAAGGATGCTTACCCCTGTAAATCTCCTGTTGTTGATTTTAGTGTCAAGGTTTGAACATTTGGAAGTCCCCTCCTGTAAAATTAAAGTGCTTTTATTACAGAAAACTGAAGTCGGTTCAAAGGAATATAGCTCAGTTCCTGTGTTTGCTAAATGTTTCTGCATGATGCATTTAAATCTGTCATGAGGAATCTGAATGTGATTTCAGACTTTATGGTTGTTGTTGTTGTTGTTTTTTTGTGTGTCCTTTTTGGATCTTCACAATAGTGGTCCCCATGATCACTAAAGCTTAATTACTCTCTTTGTGTTCCACAGAAAAAATAACAGCATAATGACAAGAGGAGTAAATAATTACAGATTTTTCCTTTTTGGGTGAACTGTTCCTTAAAGAACAGCAATATACAGTATAATGAATTACACAACAAGTTTACAGTGTGAGGCTGTGTTTTTGCATGACTGAATCTGATATTACTCATTCTGTTCTTGTCATTCGTTCCTCCCTTTAGGCCGTGCTGAATTAATGAAGTGCTCTACAGTGATGAAGCACATCCAATGAGAATTTTACACAGAGAGCCAGAGAACATCGATTGGCCTGATATTTTCCCATCAATGCATTGCCGTGTGAATTGGCTGCTTTGTATCGTAGTGAGACTGACCTCTTTGAGTAGTTCGCGGCTCTGGGAGTAGTTGTCTTTCTCAGAGAAGATGTCAGAAAGTTCCTCGTATCTCCTCACAGCTTCTCTGTTGGAGCAGAGGAAAGGACTTTAGGTTATTCTGCACTGCTGTTGTTAAACATGACATTACCGTTTCATATATTATGCATCATTTTTTGCATTGCAATGCAAATTGGAAATATAAATGTGAGGAATATTCCAGAAAAACAAGCAAAAAATTAATTAATAAAAGTTTATAATATTATTATTAGGATTGTAATCCTTTTACAATCTTATACAGCAAAAAAAAATATCTCACCAAATTATATTTCAAATATACATATATTAAAATTGAAAATCTGTTATGTTTAAATCTTCAAATGCTAGAATTTCTTTTTAAAATGTAGTGTTCAAAAGGGGCAAGAAAATACATTTAATTCAAAAATGCATATTTTAGTAAACACAAAATGTATTTATTATATTTTGGACAATATCAATATATTTAGATTGAAAATATATTAAAGTAAATATAAGAAACATAATAAATGAAATGATATAAATATAATGTGTGTGTGTGTATTTTTTTTTTTCTGTATAAATTTATATAAGACAAATTTCGTCTGATATTCATACTATATTAGTCTTATTTTTTTATATATTTTAAAAGTATATCTGTATCTATGATTAATATACTAATTTATAAATATAAGAAAAATAATAAATGAAATAATTTAAAGATGTATATTTATTAATATATACATTTTCATTTATATTACATTAAATATATATTAGCAATATATTTTAACCCATTTTTAAAAATATATTCAAAACATATGAAATTTTTTTTTTGTCATATTGGAGGAAATTCTGTAGGGAAAGTTGTACTGCACCATAAATTAATATTGACTTGATATTCCTTTAACGCATCGACGAGCAGTTTTCGAAGTAAATCCAGACCTGTCTGTTTCCTGCCAGGTCTTTCTCAGTCTGTGGATGGGGTTGCTCTGCAGCGCTGACAGAATGGCGTACAGTGAGGAGAAGTTCTTCCTGCTTCTGCAGGCCTGTTTGGGAAACAAACCACATGCTCACGTGAGTCCTTCATCCTGATGGATGGCATCGTTTACAGTGAAACCGCTCTGACCTCTGCGACGCTGATCCATTTCTCCAGCAGTCTGGCCCTCTGTTGGCTCTTCAGAGCCGTGTTCCACAAGCACGAGGCTGTGACAGCGTTTGCTAAGCGATTAAACTGCTTGATAGTAGCTCTGACCGACCAACACGCTCCTTCCCGGCCCTTCTTATCTCTCTGAGACCACAGAGACCCCAGACAGTGATAGGGCACCAGCTTCAGAAACAGATCCTTAAGGCAAAACAAAAGCATTTCATTTAAGGATGCTACCAACAGGTCCGAGATGTTCACAGACTTTAGAGAGTGAGGTAAACTGTAACTTATTTTACTTTTAGTTTCAAACTAATCTCTGGTGTTTTCCGCAGATGTAAAGGCAGCATGATCAAACTCACTGTCTCAATCCTGGTCAGCTGCTCTGCAATCACACTGGATGGAAACCCCAGGATGCTGGTGGCATCAAACTCCGAGGGATCAGGAGATGTCACACCTTTGGTAGGATCTGTAGGAAATCAATACATCAATATGGAAAAATGGACAATAAGTGCTCCTATGTCTATCTAACCTGGAACCAGAATTTACTATTAATGCTTGCTATGGGGAAAATGTGTTTATAAATAAAAAATGTGGGGTCAGTAGGATTTAAATTTTCATTTAAATCCTTTATTCAGCAAAGATTCATTAAATTGATCAAAATTTACTTTGTTACAAATGATTTCTATTTCAAATAAATGCTCTTTATTTGAACCTTCTGTTCATCAAAGCATCCTGAAAATAATATATCACTGTTATCACAAAAATATTATGCAGCACAACTGTTTTCAACACGTTTCTTGAGCAGCAAATCAGCATATTAGAATGATTTCTGAAGGATCACTGATGTAATGATGCTGAAAATTCAGCTTTGCATCACAGGAATAAATTAAATTTTGAAATACATTAAAACAGAGAGCTGTTATTTTAAATTGCAATAATATTTGTGACCCTGGACCACAAAATCAGTCATAAGTGGACATTTTTTGAAATTGAGATGTATACATCATCTGGAAGCTGAATAAATAAGATCTCCATTGGTGTATGGTTTGTTAGGACAGGACAATATTTGGCCGAGATACAACTATTTGAAAATCTGGAATCTGAGGGTGCAAAAAAATCCAAATATTGAGAAAATCGCATTTAAAGTTGTTTTAAAGTTCTTAGCAATGCATATTACTAATCAAAAATGAAGTTTTGATATATTTACGGTAGAAGACATTTACAAAATATCTTCATGGAACATGGTCTTTACTTAATATCCTAATGATTTTTGGCATAAAAGAAAAATCAATAATTTTGACCCATACAATGTATTGTTGGCTATTGCTACAAATATACCTATGTGACTTATGTCTGGTTTTGTCACATTTTACAATATTACTGATTACTGTATTTTTTATTTAATAAATGCAGCCTTGGTGAGCATACAAGACTTCTTTCAAAAACATTTAAAAAATCTTGCAGACCCCAAACTTTTGAACGCTAGTTTAGACCAAACTGTTAATGAGCTTACAGCTTTTAAAAATCATGTTATAGTGAAATTTCTAGCCACTTAAAAATATTAGATTGCTATTAACTACAGAAATGTCTATGACTTTGTAATATTGTACTAATTTCATGACTTTTCAATTACAATTTCCAGGTTGTGATAATTTGATCATTTGGTCCTCGAATTATTGTGGCATAAACAAAGGTCAGTAGAATCTAAAAATGATAAGGAAAAGCTCAGAGACTTTTGTTGTCATTGGCTATAACAACTTTTACTTCAGTGGAAATTTGCATTTATTTCTGTATTTCAGAACTCCAGAACTTCATGTAGTTACATTCCTACAACCAAAATGAAATATCGAACTACAAATCCATGTTCTTGTGACAGGCGGTTGTAGAGAGAGACTGATAGAATAACCTGCACTGTCTGTCACAAACGTACAAAAAACGGTGAGATGTCGCCTTTGTCAAAGGGACAAATATCCTGACCTGAGAGCGAGCCGGACAGCAGGGTTTTTTCACTCAACTCCTCAGCGATCCTCAGCAGTCGGCCTTTGATTTCTGCGCCCGAGGTGTCCGTGGGAAGCAGGGGGGCCAAGCGCAGCAGGCAGGAGGGATCGTTCAGAGAGCGGAAATCCTCGGGATAGTCACTCAGCCATGTGCTGAACACCGTACACACCGCCCTGAACACAGCAAGTGTGAATAAACACTCCACAATGCAGTTTAAAAGACAAAACTGGCTATTAATAACTTCTGTTTATAGCTTGTTGTGTATCTATAGTAGTACATACTTGTTGAACATCTGACGAGTGTTACTATTGCTCTCCCCAGGAGGATTTCCCAACCTAGAAAATAGTTCATATTGAAATTGGGGGTTCATTTTACTGTAATGTCAGTTAGTATTGCAAATAATTAACAAATGTTATTAGTAAAAAATTTATATTATTGCAAATACATATGAATTATAAACATATGTATATGTATGGGTGTATAGATAGATACAAACCCAATTCCAAAAAAGTTGGGACACTGTACAGATTGTGAGTAAAAAAGGAATGGAATAATTTACAAATCTCATAAACTTATATTTTATTCACAATAGAATATAGATAACATATCAAATGTTGAAAGTGAGACATTTTGAAATGTCATGCCAAATATTGGCTCATTTTGGATTTCATGAGAGCTACACATTCCAAAAAAGTTGGGACAGGTAGCAATAAGAGGCCGGAAAAGTTAAATATACATATAAGGAACAGCTGGAGGACCAATTTGCAACTTATTAGGTAAATTGGCAACAAAAAGACAATGACTTTATTACTTTACATGCATTGTACCTGTCAATCAGGATGTCCAGCACTCTCTGGGTGGAGGTGAACGAGCGATAGGTGGAGAGGAAGATGGAGATGAAGGAGGAGTCACCCATGGAGAAGGAATGAAGGAGATGGAGGACCAGCTTTTCCTCTGTGCCTGCTTTGACATGCTGAGAGCGGGATGCTGTGGACTGGGAAGAGACGGTTGAAGATGTCAGGACAGAACTTCTGGAACGTACAGCATTGAATGTGACTTGGGAAGATGGGGCTCACCTGCAGGCCGGCGGGGGAAATGTGTCCTTGTTTTACCACCACAGTGTAGATGATACCGTCTTCCTCCATTTCGGACACAGTGGACTGAAGCAGAGAGAGATCAGAGTAAGTAAGCAGTTTGTGGATTTTTTTTCAAACAGCCTTCCAGTAGACTTATTACAAGCTCACTGGGTTAGGGGCCTTGCTCTTGGTCACAATAATTAAACCTCATTGCTTGTTCCCCGTCTTATATAACCAAACTTTATGGCTAATGTCTGCTCTGCTTCAGTTTATTTGCCCAAAACCCACCCACTTCACTAACATGAGAAGTGACCAATCACAGTTTTAGTTTTTACATGCCTTTTTATATAATTTTACATGCAATAAAATAAGACTTGTGTGGAAAAACACATTTCGATAAATGTGTAGACTTTAATTTTTAGTCCACCCAAAAGTAATAAATAATCATTATTGCACAGACATAATGTACTCTACCGTTCAAAAGTTTGAGATCAGTACGATTTTTTTAATGTTTTTGATAGAAATCTCTTATATGCTCACCAAGGCTGCATTTATTTGATAAAAAATACAGTAAAAACAGTAATATTGTGAAATATTATTACAATTTAAAACAACTGTTTTCTGTTTG
>NW_015505332.1:1635394-1649194 GCF_001515645.1 Sinocyclocheilus grahami
TGTTTTCTATTGGATTATATATATATATATATATATATATATATATATATTTTTTTTTTAAGTTTAATTGTTAATTTGTTCAAAACATGATACATTTTTTAAGATTAATAGAAAGTTCAAAAGAGCAGCAATTATTTAAAATAGTTTTTGTTGTAACAACGTAAATGCTTACTTTCACTTTTGATCAGTTAAATGCATTCTTGCTGAATAAAAATATTCATTTACTTTAAAGGGGTCATATGATGCTGCTAAAAAGAACATTATTTTGTGTATTTGGTGTAATGAAATATGTTTATGCGGTTTAAGGTTCAAAAAACACATTATTTTCCACATACTGTACATTGTTGTTTCTTCTTTATGCCTCGCCTTTCCGTGACGGAAATGTTACTTCCCTTACCCTATTGTGATGCCTGCGGCAACCACATGTGACGACCCCGGGCTGGACGCCGCTTCGTCCACGGTGAAAGCCGATCCGGCGAGCGACAGTGCAAAGTTGAAGTATTTCCTCAGCGACCAGCACAGATCAGCTCCAGGCATGACGAAGCGATATCGTCCTCTTTTAGAAGACCAAACGAAGTAGTTTCACTTTCACAACGAAGCACACAGCGCCTTCACGACATGGCGGCAGCGGCAACAATACCACAGCGAGAATAAAAGTTATGCCTTCTTTCTTTGCGTGAACATTTGGGCAGCGTTATGCAAATCTTCCCACATAGTGACGTAGGTATGTGGGGGCGTGTTAGAACGAGCCGTTTTAGGTAGGTGTGGCTGACTCTTAACTTTTATAAAGAATATCTCTTTGGATTTGAGACTTTAGTCTTTGCAACTTTACAGATCTTCTTTATGCACCAAGAGCTTGTAACACTCCAAAGAGAAAGGAAAAATTGAAATCGCATCATATGACCCCTTTAAAGTCCCCATGAAATTAAAATGGAAGTTTTTTGGCTTTTAGTATGAATATGTTAGCCTTAAAGTTATCTATAACCTAGCGTGCTCCATAACAATGACAAAATTTGCATTTACAAGATATAAGCATTCAAAATGTACAGTCTCTAAATTTTGCCAATATGGGTCAGCGATTTTGATGACATCACCTTGCACTTCAGCTTCTCATCACCAATCAAATGCTCTCTAGAATCATTATAATCATTATAACCACTGTTTTGCTTCAGTAACAGTTTCATATTGAATCTAAAGGGTAAATCTATTAGACTGTGGCTGTCATACTCTGTCAAATGCGGCTTTACTGAGCTCAACGGTGACATAAACAAAACGCTATTGACTATTTAAAAAAGGGGGTGGTGCTGCTTGATAAGTCCCGCCCTGACTTCCTGTTTCAGTTGAAATTACGTCAACACACAGAATAGCGCTGCATGTTTCAGGGCACTTCAGTGGACCTTTAACAAAAATATTACTGACCCAAAATTCAAAATAGTGAAACTAAAAAAAAAAAATGAAAACCAGATATTTTTCTCAATATTTATTTTCAATCTCAAAATCTGATGCCAGTAACCTTTCAAACAGCAATCTTTCAAATCTCTGATAAGTTCTGCCTTAAAAAGCACTCATTCTATCAAATGGGCACCCTAATTGAACATGACTTTGTTTCCAGGAGGACTAGTGCACCTTGGCTGCTGGATTGCATTACATAAATGCCAGCCAATCAGATCGGAAAACACCTGATTTTCAGATAGTGTTTGCCAGTTTGTGTGCAATACGCATCAGAAGGTATGTGGGCATTCTGAACATCATTGGATTTTCAGTTTTCAGCTACTATGCCCCAAAACACAATAAGAAAATAATTTTATGCTGCAGCTGACACAGACTGTTTGAAAGAAGCATTTCTGTTGGCAGAAAAGGTCCAGTTTTACCAGGTCCAGTGGACAGTACCATGTGGTCTTCATCGGGGACGGCTCCCCCTAAAATAACACAGACAAAAAAAAATGTAAGTGCATCATATATTTCCATCGTAAACACTGTTTAGACTGAAGATGCATATATGCAAACATTAATAATTGGGATTAAACAATTACATACATTACAAGTGTAAAAAAAGCAACCGTTTTCCAACAGGTTTCCAGAACACTCCCCATGTTGCCATTGGTTGGACAAACACATAGTCCCGCCCCAAACTCACGCTATTGGTTGAGCTGGTCAGGATGCACTTTGATTGGGAACATTAAACATTAAACGTTATCTCAAAACGGCTAAATTTCAGCTCAATTATTAAACTTTGCTATTAGCTATGGCTAAAGCTCCACTTTCTATCCTAACAATGGCTGCATTTAAAGCAAGGTAAGATTGCAATGGCAGTTATGTTGAGTTTGAGGCATCACATTTACATGTTATCTCCAACAAAAACTTTACGCATGACAGAAATTGCCTCATTCAATCGTCTGTTTCAATTTCCAGCTTTTAAACTGACGTATGCATTAGAATGCTTTTGATTTACTCAACTCATTTGACAGAGATTTTCCGACACTAAAAATGCATGAGACAACAGGCCAAAAAGAAACCCGGTGACATGGTTATGAGTAACTGTCTGAAACGTCCACATGCTTTCCAGCAGAATGATACACATCGATCACTTACTAAGATCAGTGTTCAAATTTGAACACAATTTTTTTTTAATTAATTAAAAAGCTGCTATTTTGTCTGAGCAGGAAATGCTAAATTGTTATAAAGCACACGAGATACTTCATAATAATCTTGAGAAGTCTTGAAAAAAGCCATAACCCTAAGCAAAGCAAAACATTCATACATAACCTCAGTTGCAGTTAATTTGCTTGAAATCATTCAGTGTTGTGTGTGCCTTAAATTGAAAAACAACTCAAGGAAAAAGACTACCTTCAACTCAGCGAGTCCAGACAGGCAGAGATCTGCCAACTTCCTGGAAATCTTTAGAGTTTGCCGGAAAACTCCATCTCCTTCAGGCCTTTTCATCTGTTCGATTTAAGCTATTTTTTTGCTGCTGCTTACAGAGGAGTATTGATTTCATTCAGCGAGATTCTTAGTCTATCTGTCTTCCCCACTCAAATCTCACTCTCTCTGTTATGGAGCCGTGCAAACACACCTGAGCTTGTCGCTAGGCCAGCCCCCTCCACACACACACACACACACACACACACACACACACGCACGTACGTATACGTCACAAGGGCACTCCTGTTACAGACTCGCACACAATCTCTCCCTCTTCTTCATTCATTTATGGGTGAATCTCAAAAAACCTCCAGCTCATATTTCCCCCCCCCCCCTCACCCCCACCAACAAAAAAAACATTTATATATATGTATATATATATACTGTATGTACTGTATGAGTGTATATATATATATATATATATATATATACAGTATATATTAATTAAAAATGCATAAATCCTAAAAATAGCCTGATTTGGGGGGAACTATGACTTTCATATCAAAATATACTTATATCCAAAATGTATTTATATTATATTATGATATTTATATATTTATAATGTCCTCGTTTGCCATAAAAATAATGTAAAAAAAAAAATTAATGGACCTTAAAATATGTTTACGTTTCTTTATTCACATATATTCTTATTTTAATTGTGGGGGAAAATATGAATATTTTCAAAAATAGAAATATATTTATAATAAATAAATAAATAAATAAATATATTGAAATAAAATATAATACTATTAAATTCTATTTTTATTTTTTATGTATATATTTTTTTTAAATAAAAATAGGCTTCCTTTTTAATGCACATATAGAATAAATAAATAAATAAATATTATATTGAAATAAAATATAATACTATTCATATATATTTTTATTTTTGAAAAATGTTTAATTTTTTCAGTCATATTTTAATTTGGAGGGGGGAAATATGACTGTTAAAAAAAATCTAAAACATTTTTAATATTTGTAATATAATGTAAATATTTGTCATGAATTTAATTCTATTTTTATTTTGTATGTATATTTTTATTTCAAAATAAAAATAGGCTTCCTTTTTAATGCACATATAGATTCTTATTTTAATTTTTGGGGGGAAATATGACTGACAAAAATCTAAAACATTTTTAATATTTGTAATGTAATGTAAATATTTGTCATGAATTTATTTCTATTTTTATATATATCTTTTTAATGCACATATAGATTCCTATTTTAATTTTGGGGTGAAAATATGACTGAAAAAAGTGTAATAAATATATAAAAATATATAAATAAAAACATAATGGTCCCAAAAGTAGGCCTCCTTTTCTTTATGCACAGTATTTATTTTAATTTTGGGAAAAATATGACTTTGACAGGTTCCCATAAGCCTTACATGTGTAGACTAATGCTGCTAAACCTGTTTGGTGAAGTTTAATGCAATGAATGAAACGGGAGTAAATAAATACACACAAATGTATCGGCTTCAGATTTCAAGAATGGCAGCCTTCTCGTCAAATCTACTGCTCTACAAGTCTGCATGTAAAACATCCATCATTTTATGGTTGGTCTTAAAAGAGATCTTCTTTAAACAGCAATGCATGACATGACAAATGCCTGCTAATAAAACATGGGGCAACACCTGTTTATCTAAAAAGGATACTCAACCGAAAGCACATATTGACACAGAGATGGCGACATGCCGTGCAGGTGTTGGGTTTTGGTTAATCTTCATGCAGTCCTGAGAGCAATGAATGTTAACCTCGCTGATTACAACCTATTTGCTGTGCTGGAGTGTTGTTTATATATAACGAAACAGCCAAGTTCCATGTTTTAGAAAGTAAAAATAGCTTGACTCTGTGAGACGCCGCCACAGGTGAACCACAGACATGAAGTTATATTACTCTAAACTGAACTGAAACTTGGATGAAAAAAAAAATCTTTGAGGTCTGTCTTTCCTACTGGGGAATCTTTTCCTTTTCTTTTCTTTTTTCTTGTGTAAGTGCCGCTTCAGACATATCCACTTGGAGCACCGTCTCATTTGAAAATAAATGTAATGCAAACAAGAATTTTTGATTTTTCTGAACAAAGAGTGATGCTAGGCATTCTGGGTGGTTTCTGGGTTGCAGCATAGCAACACCTTGGCAACCACTAAGATAGCATAGCAACACACTAGAATCATTCAGAATCGGGTGTTTGCCAATATGGTGCTTTGCAGTTTCCATGTGTTTAAACAGTTTTAGTCTGTTGCTAAGCAGTTGCTAGAGTGTTCTGAATGGTTTCTAGCATGTTGCCAAGGTGTTGCTATGCAATTTGTAGAGTGTTTTATTTAGTGTGTTGCTAGAGTCTTCTAGTGGTTTCTAAAATGTTGCCAATGTGTTGGGTGGTTGCCAAGGTGTTGCTACACAGTTTATAGAATGTTTTAAATAGTGTGTTGCTAAGCAGTGTTCTAGTGGTTTCTAGCATGTTGCTATGCAGATTGATATGCATTCTGGGTTGCCAAGGTGTTGCTATGTAGTTGCTAGAGTGTTCTGAGTGGTTTCTACAATGTTATGCATTCTGGGTGGTTACCAAAGTGTTGCTATACAGTTTCTTGGACGTTTTAAATAGTGTGTTGCTAAGCAGTTGCTAGGGTGTTTTAAATAGTGTGTTGCTATGCGGTTGTTAGAGCGTTCTAAATGGTTTCTAACATGTTGCCAAGGTGTTAGGTGGTTGACAGGGTGTTGCTATGCGGTTTCCATGTGTTTAAACAGTTTTAGTCTGTTGCTAAGAAGTTGCTGGTTTGTTATGATTGGTTTCAAGCATGTTGTCAAGGTATTGGGTGGTTCCCAAAGTGTAGCTATGCAGTTTCTAGGGCGTTTTAAATAGTTTTAATCTGTTGCTAAGCAGTTGCTTGAGTGTTATGAGTGGTTTCTAGCATGTTGTCAATGTATTGGGTGGTTCCCAAAGTGTAGCTATGCAGTTTCTAGGGTGATTTAAATAGTTTTAGTGTGTTGCTAAGCAGTTGTTAGAGTGTTGTAATAGTTTCTAGCATGTTGCTATAAAGATTGCTATGCATTCTGGGTGGTTTATGGGTTGTTGCATAGCAACACCTTGGTAACCACTCAGAATGCATAGCAGCATGCTAGAAATCACTCAGAACCTGTTGGTTGGTAATGTGGCTTCTATGTGTTTCAATCTGTTGCTAAGCAGTTGCTAATGCATTCTGATTGGTCTCAAGCATGTTGCTATGATTTCTTAAATGGTTCCCATGGTGTTGCTATGCAGTTTGTAGAGTCATTTAAATAGTGTGTTGCTAAGCAGTTGCTGGAGTGTTCTAGTGGTTTCTAGCATGTTGCTATGCAGTTTGCTATGCATCCTGGGTGGTCGCAACAGTGTTGCTATGCAGTTTGTAAGACATTTAAAAAAAATTTAGTATGTTACTATGCAGTTGCTAGAGTGTTCTGAATGGTTTCTAGAATGTTGTGCATTCTGGGTGTTTACCAATGTGTTGCTATATAGTTTCTAGGGTGTTTTAAATAGTGTGTTGCTAGTTGCTGGAGTGTTCTGGGTGGTTTTTAGAATGTTATGCATTGTGGGTGGTTACCAATGTATTGATATGCAGTTTCTAGGGTATTTTGAACTGTTTTACTTTGCTACTATGTGTTTTCTTTTCTAAACAGTTTCTGAGTGTTCTGGATGTTTGTTCTTTTTTTTTTTTTTTTTTTTTTTTTTTTTTTGGGGTTGAGAGTTTGGTGTATTTTATTGTATTGCTATACAGCTGCTAGGGTGCTTTTCATTCATAAATGGAATAAATATCATGTCAATTTTTTTCCCACTTACTGTAAGGGTTGGATGTTTGGAAAAATATGTAATCCTGGGTTAAGTAAGATGATAATAGTGATACTTGCATTGCGTCTTTATGTAATGCAAGGTATAAAACTCCTTGATTTCCATTACCAATCCTCTCTGAGTCAGGTCTGGAATGAACCTTAACAGCTCATTAACGCAGACACTTTTACACTAGCTGTTAATATCACGTTGCGAAATTCACACCCTGGGGTACATTTGGAAACTTTTGAGTTTTACCTTTAGGGTAAACCAGCTGTAAGTTTCCATGGCTTATCTCGGCCAGCAGGAAGTGCATAATAAGTGTGGACAAACACAGGAAACAGGACATGCTGTCATGTCATGCTGCCCCTTCCTCCCTCCACACGCTCTTACTCTCTCAGTCAAACGCTTTGAGCCGCTGTATTCACTAGCGTTCGCCCCGGGGGAGGGGAACAAGAAAACCTCTATAGAATTTCCCAAGACAATATCAGCAGCTCTGTGTGTTTACTATCCTCTCTGCCCTTAGTAGTTGCCCTGTCTCAAACAGGCAAGCATAATGACACTTATACTGACCATGATCAAGATTAGGTTATGAATACAGGACTTTATCATTGCTGAGAGGTCTGGGGCAATTATTACATGATTGAACTTGCTTCAGAGTTCAAGAATGGCAGCCTTCCCATCAAATCTACTGCTCAACAACTTTGCATGTAAAACAACCATCATTTCATAGTTGATCTTTCTTTCTTAGTCGATCTTTTATAGTAGATTTGCCCTAAACAGCAATGCATTTAATGCACCTGCTAATAAAACACGAGGCAACACAATTATGTGACTTGATTCTTTACAATATTCAATAAACATTTCATTTAATCATATAGCTAAAGGTAGATCTTATGAGCTAGTCAGATTATTTTAGTTATTTAGCTTTCAATTCATTAAAATATTGGTGCTGTTTAAGGACTTTGGCTTTAAACCTATTCCTGAAATGTAAAGAACCATATGGAGGAGAAAAACATTCATGAATATTAATTATTTTAAAGCAATAATATTATTATAATGATTTTTGAGGTCTATGTTGTTATTTGAGTTTATATAATTTTGTGTTGCTTCCAACCATTCAGGTTTACATTCATTTTTTATATTATAATCTTTATATTCATATATATATATATATATATATATATATATATATATTCATATTCTTAAGCTGAAAATATAAAATAACAAATACGATTTCTGAAGGATCATGTGATAAGACTAGAGTAGTTTTGAATTAGATTTTACTTTTATTTTCTTTGTTTTCATTTTAATTTTAGTTAAAGTTTTAGTAATTTTGTTGTGTATTTGGTCATTTTTATTGTTTTTTTTATATATATATTTATATAGTTTAAGTTATTTTATTTTTTTATTATAGTTAATTTATTACTCTAACTAAATAAAAATGAGATGTTGCATCAGCAACTAGCTGAAATAAATTACGTTTAATATTTTATTTTATTTCACTTAATGGATATTTTTTCCAAGCATACATTTTTTTATGGTTTTATTTAACGATGGTAACCCTGAATAGAAATGCCAATTTAAAATGTAATGCTTTTTTTCACAGTATTACTGCTTTAATTGATTTTTGAGCAAATAAATGCAGCCTTAGTGAGTATAAGAGACTTATTGACCCCAAACTTGTTTCAAATTTTTGTTTCTTATACCAAAAGATGGCAGGTATATTTAGAGTACTAATCTGTGAGTTAAGGAAAATTAAAAAAAAATATATATATTGTCACAATGTTCTCCCCTGCTAATACAGCTGCCTCCCAAGCATTAAAAACCTTATACATCCCTGCCGGCTGCGTTCTCACCGAAACACATCGTAAATACATCACAGGGGAGCTATTTACAGAGACCTATTGTTTCTGCCTTCTCTATGAATACCTCATCTCGCTCTCTTTTATCTCTCTTCTTGTGTTCTCATCTATTACCGCATCGACCAACTTTTCCTCTTTCTCTGCCAATGGAAATCCCACCGTGACCGCGTGAACGCTCGCCACTGACGATCACAATGGAGTTAAATGGAAATCAGTCAATAATTTCTGTCCTGTTGTGGAGAGGTTTAGTTGATGCGGTGCCGCAGTCGTTTCAGTTATACACGGCGCTGCATGTGGCCCACGGTGCACCATTCAGGGGACATAATGAGCGCTCTGTAGACAAGCTGAGGTTATTTTTAGCTAAACAATTATCTACCACTCCACCCTCCTCCCTCTCTCTTTTTACGTTACACCCAGATACACACACAAGGAAGTTGCACGGCGATGACTGCAAACACATTTTTGACCTCCACATATGCATCCTGCCACTGTCATTAAAGAATCAAGAGAGTGCCGGATCTAGTTTCATCCTGTTGAGTCTTCTCTGGCCTTGCTTTTGTGTCATCCGAGCAAGTCCCGACAAAAGAGCCAGTGTGTTTCATACTGGACTCTTGCATTATTTACTAAAGAGCTGTGAGCTGGTCATGTGACCCGAACAGGAGGGAAGTTACAACAGTAAAGTGCATGAGACAGCATGGCTTCTGTTTTTAGACCGGGGAGCCCGAGTGTTGAATGAGTCTAACCTTGGTGGAGCAATTTCTAGTCAATACTCAGGATGTTGTGACAAGATAGAGAGCAGGGCCGTGACGAGCACACACACACACACACACACACACACACACACATAGGTTTGTTTTTATGGTTTATGGGGACTCTACATAGGCGTAATGGTTTTTATACTGTACAACCCGTATTTTCTATTGCCCTACACCAACCCTACCCCTAAACCTACCCCTCAAAGGAAACTTTCTGCATTTTTAGATTTTCAAAAAAACTCATTCTGAATTATTTATAAGCCTTTTGAATTACGGGGACACTGAAAATGTCCTCATAAATCACCTTCTCGTTGTAATACCTATGTCATACCCATGTTATTATACAAATTTGTGTCCTCATAAACCACATAAACATGCACACACACACACACACACACACTCACTCTCTCTCTCTCAATATTCAGATTAGTCGTTGATCAATATGGGTTTTTCTACAACAGATTCTTAATTTTCTCAATTTGGCTCACTCCAATACAAGTCAATACTAAAATTAAATATAGCTTTATTCAGTCTGAGTTATATACATATAGTATTCTCTTTTTTTATTCTGATTATTTATTTGGAAATGCATGCTAAATGCCACATAAAATTGTAGATGTCATTATATATACATATGTAAGCGTGTGTGTGTGTGTGTGTGTGTGTGTGTGTGTTTATTTAAATTTCATATAAATTTTATTTTTATTTTTTATTTTATTTAGTTTAGTTTATATATATCCATGAAAGGTTTGGTGCAAAAACAATTTTAGTAAACCATTTTTTATTTGTAGCACATTAAATTAAACATTACATTTTGAAATATAAAAACTTAAGTATTTTCTTGTAAAACATACTCCAATAATATTTGTTATATGTTGTTATTATTATATATTGATTAATGTATATTGATCATATATTGATACACACACACACACACACACACACACATATACTGTATGTATATGTATATATATATATATATATATATATAAATAATTTTCTATTTAAATATATATTTATATAATTATATTATTATTGTTTATTTATTATTAAATATATACATTTATAATATATTGTTTTTGTTATTTGTGCCATTATTTTACTTACATATAATATATAAATTTTGTTTTCTAAAAAAAAGACCCAAAATGCACACAGTGTACAAAAGAAACATCACATAATAAGCCACAAAATAAGAAAATGTTAATAACTCCATTTTGACAAAAAATGTCAGATAGAACCTTATAATTCCAAGGTGATGATATATATATATAGGCATATAGGTATAATAAGTGGTTGTGCTTCATTGAAGACTCCTTTGATTTGAAGGAAACACTTATGTATGGAAGCTGATGACGTGTAATCTCAAAGCCGCCTGCAGCAGCTGACAGTCTATAAACACAGATCACGAGAGAATACCAGGTGGGGTCAAACTGCAGCACACGAGGGCTTTGCCTCAGGCCGATAAGAAACTCACCACCCACAGTACGGCTAAAACAAAAGGGTTCCCGATAAAACAAACACAGAGCAGGTCAATCACTGAGCACCAGGTGAGCGTATTTGAATTTGATTAACTTTCAGCTTGGCCTCTTTATATCTCCACAGTTAGTTATGTAATAGACCCTCTTTAAAGTAACATTTGCAGCTTGTTACCCTCTCCTTGAGTCACACTGAAAGCCCTTGCAGCTTTTCTGAGAACTCTGCAACAGTAGCTTCAGTTTCCTTATGATTAAATGTCTCATGAGGACGAGGGCCTATATGTCACTTCAGATCAAACTCTGGGTCAAAGGGTCACAACTCGGCTGAATATCCCGTTTCAAGTTTTAATCCACGAGTGAAAGCTGATCTAACACAAAACACCACAGCATTTGGTGAGACAGAAACATGTATGAGATATGTGTGCTCTTATCTTAGCCACAGAAACCCACTATAGGGTGAGCAAGGCAACACAATGAGCAAGACCTGATCCAAGAAATATTTTCCTAAATTACTCTTTGGTTGAAATGAAGTTATATTTAGTAGTATTCATGTAATACAATCAGGTTTAACCAGGACTTGCATTATTTTAATAATGGTTAAATAATAAGTATTTTTTGCACCCAAATTTACAAAAAAAAATGTGGCAGTGTTATTTCAGTATCACTGATATACTATTATAGCTTATGGTTTTATTTTTATATTTTCTGTTTTCAATTTAATTTGAAAGATTTAGTAAATTTGTTTTGTTTTTATCATTTGTATGTATTTATTTATTTGTATATGTCTATATAGTTTTTAATTTGTTTTAGAGTTTGCGATTTCTTAATTTTAGTTTATTTTGTGTTAGTTATTTTAGTACTTCAACTTTAAATGAAAATAAGAAATGCTGCCTTGGCAACTATCTGAAATAAAATAAGTTTGCTTTTTTATATTTTATTTTGTTTTGAGTTACTCTTCCATTCAATTTCAAGTAATGAAACCCTTTTTATGGTTTTGGTTTTAGTTTTAGTTAACAATAATAGCCCTATAATAAATAATAACTTCTTGTGGATTTTTACAGATGCCTTTTTATCTAGTACTGATTTGTTTTTAAGAACAACTACCGATTTTTATATGTTTAGAAAAAGAGGTAAAATACACTGAAAACTTCACAGTAAGATTTTTTTCAATATTTCCAAAGAAGTATCTTGTGCTCACAAAGGCTGCATTTATTTGATCAAAAACACAATAAAAACCGCAATATTGTGAAATATTATTACAATTTAAAATAACTGTTTTCTATTTATAGATTTCGAAATATAATTTATTCCTGTGATGCAAAGCTATATTTTCAGCATCACTACTCCAGTCTTCAGTGTTCTGATAGGATGGCTTGCTGCTCAAGAAACATTTCTTATTATTATCAATGTTGAAAATAAGTTGTTCTGCTTTGCATTTTTTTTGGAAACCATGCATGATACTATTTCATGCTGAATAAAAAAAAATCATTTCTTTCAAAAACAAACCCCAAGGAGTAAATCATGACATCATTGTTCTCTTACCTGTGTGTGATCTGCCTCCCTGTTTTCATTCTCCTTCCACAGCTGATCCTTATGGCCGTCCACATCTGGCTGTAGGGGTCGATATCCGATGAGGGGCACCTCTCTTGGCCCCACACCCGGCAGCTCTACTCCAGACGTCTTCATACTTCGAGGGAGCATGATGATGCTGCTGGCCAGAATCAAACCAAAACACAGGTCACTGGAGAGGAACAGGCAGCTCTACGCCTGCTAGATCATTTGTTTTCATCATTTACATTTGCCAAGAGACAACTCTGAATTTGAATTTCAGGCCCGTCCCTCGCCTTTTCCCCTGTCCCTCACTGGTATTTATATTAGTCTGCAGATAGAGATCTCTTTCAGGAAGAGAAGGATGGAAAGAGAGCAGCTCACCATCAAAACTCAGTGCCATTGTCACAAACAGCAACAACCAAGATGTGTTAAACAAGTGAAAGTTCATAAACATCATAGTTCATAACAGCTCTCAGTGAGGCAATTCACTAGTAAGGGATAAACATTTATTAGTGTGCAAAACAAGAGTGAAACCTTACAGGAAAATAATGCTTCCTTTCATCTAACCCTAATCTGCCTAAAGCACTCAGCCTAACTGTGTTATTTACTGAATCTTAATAGGAACGTAGGCTATCAAACGACAAAATGTCATTTTAATGCCCAGCAATATCAAAATACGTTATGCGTCTTTTCTCTATGAACTTACAGTTTGCTTATACATGACACATTTTCTCTTAACGTCTCGCATTAGAAGACAAACGTTCGCGTTCATTCACACCCAAACGAAACGCACAGATACCTGTTAGGAGAGCAATATCTCGTCCATCCGCCCCTGCGAGTGGGTTCCTCGGAAGTCAGAGTGTCTGTCCCTCCATATCTCTCCCCTCCGGCTTCGTCCGTCAGCGCTTATCGGCGCGATGAAGGCGGCGAGCTGAGCGTGTTGGTGAGGTCTGCGCTGGTGACGCGCGGGCGGCGCGTTGGGCGCAGTTCCTGCTGTGGATGCAGCGCGTGTGGTCATTGGCTGGACGCGCTGATGAGGAGCGGTGCCCGGTAAATTCAGAGCAGCAAGAGCACCGGACGCGTCGCGACACAACAAGATCGCTCTCATAAAACATAAACGAAGCTGATTAAAACTGGAAGCGCTCGATGCAACGCGGACTTCTCGTTTCTATTTTTTGCGTATTGCTTAGTCCCTCAACTTCATGTTAATTGATTTAGTTTGCTTATTGCACTGCTGTAGCCACTTTTCACAACCTCTAATAAAATAATGTTATTCATTTGTTATTCTTGCAATTACTGTTTATTTTATTTTGCTTCCATCCACTTTATTTCTCTCATTAATCTGAAATAAATTGACTAATATATATATATATATATATATATATATATATATAATATATATATATATATATATATATATATATATAT
>NW_015505332.1:1652140-1652649 GCF_001515645.1 Sinocyclocheilus grahami
ATATATATATATATATATATATATATATATATATATATTCACTTTGTGCAATAATGTTATTTTTGTTATATAATTGCACTTTGTGCAATAATGTTATAATTTTGCAGTTACTATTTTCTATATTTAATTTTATTTCAAATTTAATTTTTATTGTGTTGTATTGTAAGCCTATTTTGCTGCTACTCCAGCCATTTTATTTTCCTCATTCATTCAAAAAAATTTCATTCAAAAACTTTTCCTCATCTGCAATAAAATAATGTTTTTTTAGATATAATTTGTTATATTTTGCCATGTATTTTATTTATTTTTCTTTTGTTTTGTTTTATTGCTACTTTGTTGCTACTTATTCATCTGAAGATGAAACAATTGAAACAGTGGGGAAAAGTGAATTATATATATATATATATATATATATATATATATATACTGTATATATGTATACACATATATACATATATACAGTGCCCTCCATAAGTATTGGAACAGTAAAGACAAAATTGCTCTGTTTG
>NW_015505332.1:1654453-1663973 GCF_001515645.1 Sinocyclocheilus grahami
AGTGAATTATATATATATATATATATATATATATATACTGTATATATGTATACACATATATACATATATACAGTGCCCTCCATAAGTATTGGAACAGTAAAGACAAAATTGCTCTGTTTGCTGTGGAGTCAAGAAATCTGTAAATATGATTAAAAGATGAATATGAAACAGAACTACATAATGTCACATTTTACTATTGGGTGTTTCAACAAAGATGTTTTACCAGCTAAGAAGATCAATATATAATAATAACAACGTATAACAAATATTATTGGAGTATGTTTTACAAGAAAATACTTAAGATCACTTTTAGAGTTTCCTCCCCCTATCTGATGTGAGCATAAGTATCGGGACAGTTGCCTCACAGGTCTCTCTACGTGATCAGCTGTATCCTGTTGCATTCATTTTTCAGATATTAAAAGCAAGGAATTTGTCATATCGGTTATTTCCATTGCATCTGCATTCTGAGCCTTGCATTTGATAATGACATACACAAACCAGGATGAAGACGAGGGAGCTGACTTAGAGAGAAAAGCAAGCAATGTGGATGCTAAAAGAAAAGAGGAAGTTAATTAGAGCTATAGCAAAAACAAAGGGCAAGGAGAAATCAAGTGTTTGGAGACCACCGGCGACATCAGCAACCAACAAAGACCTGATCAGCTGAGAAAAAAAAAACAGTAGATGATGACAGACAAATCATAAAAGCTGTGAAAGTGAACCCTAAAATACATGTCTGTAAAATCACCAACAACCTCCAGAAAGCTGGGGTGATGCTCTGACAGACTACTGTCCACAGGAGACTTTGACACAGAATCATCAAAAAGCGCTTCATATTGCATCAGGACAATGACCCAAAACACCCGGCCAGTTCAGTCAAGGAGTTTATCAGGGCAAAAAAAAATTTAAATCTTAGATTGCCCAAATCAATCTTCAGATTTAAATCTGACTGAACGTGAATTTCACCAGCTGAAGAGGAGACTAAAGGCAGAAACTCCCCAAAACAAGCAACAGTTGGAATTGGCTGCATTAAAGGTTGGGAAAAGCATTTCAAAGGATGAGACCAAGAGTCTGGTGATGTCTATGGGTCACAGACTCACTGCTCTGAATGCACGCAAGGGATCTGCAACAAAATAATAGCTTTTAATCTTTTACATCTGCCTTAAGTTCATCTGTCCCAATACTTATGCTCACATCAGATAGTGGGATGAATTCTAAAAGTGCTGTCCTTTTTATTTGGTAAAACATGTATGTGTTGAAACAGCTAATAATAAAATGTGAGATTCTGTAGTTTTGTCTCATATTCATCTTTCAATCATATTTGCACATTTCTTGACTCCACAGCAAACAAAGCAATTTGTCGTTACTGTTCCAATACTTATGGAGGGCACTATATATATATATATATATATATATATATATATATACATAATATATATTTTATTATATTATAACTATTTTATTTTATTATTTTATTTTATTTTGCTGCTATTCCAGCCACATTATTTGCCTCTTTCATCTGATATAAAATAATTATTTTGTTTATTTATTATCCACTTTTTCCTTCATCCATCAGAATAAAAAAGAATGAAAATATAATTTGTTATTTTTTGCAATTATCTTATTATATATGTTTGTTTATTATCTAGTTTTATGTTGCCTCATCCATCTGAATAAATTATTTTATTTATTTATTTGTATTTGTATTTGCAATTTGTATTTGATTTAATTTTATTTGGCTCACTCCTATACATGCATGTGAATTTTAACTTAAAACCTTGTTTTGATGTTATGTGTCAACTGCCCAACCCATTTATAAATATTAACTTTATTTATGAACAGTACATCAATAAGAAGTCCCATTTAGCTCTGTGTGTGTGTGTGTGCTTGTGTGCATGTGCGTGCGTGTGTGCATGTGTGTGTGTGTGTGTGTGTGTATGTGTGGACCCTCACACATTGTCAAGGTTGTATTTTATTGCCTGGTGTTGTTTCACGGCCTGAATTTTAAGTGGCCGTTGGTGTTGAAGATTTTGATGTAAATGATTTATGCTTCTGAATGGCTGTGCAGTTCCTAGCAGGGTGATTATTTAAAGCTAATCCTTGAGCAGAGTGCCAGCTGTGGACTCCACTCCGACCTTGCAATATTTTTATGGCAGGGCCTTGCAGGCAAGAAGACCTTTAACAACAAAAAATAAGGACAAAAAATAGCATACTCACTGTGCCATGGAAAACAATCAATTTTTTTCAGTTGTCAAATAAATATCATATAACAATCTCTTATCATTCATTTCCAATCATAGCGCACCACATATGGCATAAATTAGCAACCCAAGGGGGGTCTGGGAAAAGTAGAATTAGGTTTAAGCACCTGCACGTTTTGTTTATCCAAACAATAAATGTCTCACAATTACAAAAGGTAATACATTATGTTTTTATGTATAGGCTCATAATTTTCCATTTTAAAACAAAGCTACAGTACATGCACAAGAAGAAATAATGTGACCTTTTGTTTGTCAGGACACTTTCCATCTGTTGTGAAGTTAGAAGCTGTTTGTGTTATTATGCAAGGCCTATGCGTCTCTATTAACTGGAATAATATGTCTGAGGGAGATTTCTGTGTTTATTAAAAGGTTGTTATGGCGAATAAAAGCATTGGTAATGCGAGCTATGCATTCAATTCGCTGGAGTGGACTAATTAAAATAGTGGTTGGGTGCTTATGAATAATTTATCACCCTTGTCAAGCTCTTTAGGCTTGCTCTCTAAATGGCTTGGCAACTTATTATATCAAATGTATGTTTCCCACAACACTCTCACGTTTGTATGAAGCATCACTATGTGAGAAACAATCTAAAATGCAGACTATGTTGAGTTGTAATTTAGCATAGGAATAAAGCCAGTCTCTAGTTGCACTCTGCATCTTTGTGTTTTGCGCTCTCTGCTGGACCATCCAAAAACTGCTTTACAAAAGACACGCCAGAGGCCATTTTGAACATTCCTGCACTGCCGTCATCACAATGTGTTTGATACAGCATGAATTTGGTTCGTTTTGATCTTCCTCGTCTTCTTTTGTTTCTAGTAGGCCATGTGTTGTGACATGAAATAAGATTGTATGCCTTTTGGTTAACACATTTGTCAATTCTTATTTTTCTCGTATATTTTACCTATAATAATAATAATAATAATAATAATAATAATGATAATAATAATTAGCCGAAGCACATTTATCTGACACCCTAACTCTTAATCAAGCTGTTCTGTTCTTTATATATATATATATATAGTTCTATAAAATACTATGTCTTGACATTTAAAATTTGTATAGTAATTATTTAAAAATGTATAGTAATAATTATTACATTTATAATTATAAACAATATATATTTTTATATCATAATATTTTAATTTATGTACAATATTACAGCAAAACAACTAATAATAATAATCTATTATATATATATTATATATTGTTCTTTTTTATTTTGTGAAAATATTGCGCACAATAAGTGTTTGTCATGTTCATGTTTTCAGCAAATACATCATTGTATTTCTTTCAAATATGCATAATATTAATGCAAAACATTTCGTCCTATACAATTGCATTTTGAATAAATATATAGTGTAAGATAAGTGTTTTTGTCTTGTATTTGTATTACTATTTACCCTCACTACGGTGATCTATCATGATTATCTACCCTAATATCGGTTAACATTGTATTTTTTTCAATCGCAGGTTCAAACATTGCCAAAGAAAATCCCTTTCCCCGTTTGCTTTTCGCGGAATAGGGTGCGAACAGCAGCGTTGCCAGATTTTTGCCGGCACCCAAGGGCATTTCCAAACTTTCTCCAAAAAGTCCAGGCGGCGCGGCTCTGCTGGACTAATTACTGCCCAAACTTTCCCTAATGAGCCGCCGTGAGTGTGCGGCTCCGGCCGAGCGCCTGTGGGGTCGGGCGCAGGTGGGATGTCGGTCAGTCGTACAGATGTGAAGGTGTTCTCCGGATCTCCCTCCCTCTCCATCTCCCTGTGTTTTATGTCTGCGTCACAACAAGTCGAAGGAGAGCGAGGCAGAGATGATGATGGCGTCTCTCTCGGGCTGATTCTCATGCCGCTACCCAGACAAACACGCTCGATAGCATCAACCGAGAGACAGAGGGAGGTTGGGAACATGAAGCAGAAGACAGACGGAGAGAGAGACGGACGGACAGACGGTTGCGCACTGACGGCTTGAGTGACGCGCGTTTGATCCGCCGCGACTCTCCAAACGCGCCGATTATTCGGGACAGTGATTGAGACGCAGAACAACACCGGGCATCAGGCGTTTCATGTGAGACTGACATCTCTTCCCCGTCTCTGTGACCCCAGCAGAGCAGAGCACTTAACACAGGTACATCCCTTCCACGTATGATCTGTCATGCGTGTTAATTGATATGTGCATGCGCGTGCCATCATGTGTGTCAGCTCTTCGGAGTTGGGTGCATTGATTAGGGCACATCTGGCCAAGCGCTCTTTCATTGCGCGTTGTTGTGTCATCTGCATATATTATGGTCCGTTGCATAAGGCAGCCAGTGTTTTTGATCATGTGTGGCACTGCAATGTGCATTGACTCTTCATCTTTTATCCTACTGTACTGTATACTGTCGCTATGCACAGAGTTTAACCCTTTAGGCTGCTGCTGTTTGCTGTTTGCTGCTGTGGTGTGGAAACACAGTTTAATGCCCCTGGATCTGTTTTTGCACTTTTCTTTCCCGCGCTCTCCAGGATGGGGGGAGTCAGTGAAGGAGAGGATGTTTTAGCCAGGTGGAGCGATGGACTTCTGTACCTCGGCAATGTCAAACGAGTAAGTTTGCTGTTTGTCTAAGTTAGTTTGGAAGAGAGAAAAGGACACTATAGCAGAGAGAGGAAAAGAGAAAGTTTGAAACTGTGACTTGTTGGACTCGTGTAAATCAGTGTAGTGTTGTTTGTGATGTTGGACTGTATTTATTTGGCAGGTGGACAGCGTCAAGCAGTGCTGTTTGGTCAGATTTGAGGATAACTCTGAATTCTGGGTCCTCAGGAAAGACATCCACTCGTGTAAGTGAAGAAACTTTAGATTCACACTCAAAATGTAAGTAGTGAATACATCCAGAATGAAAAGAATTTATACTTTGCATAAAGAAAATGAAGCCTATTTTAGGATTATTGTAATTGAATTGAATTTTATTGACTAATTAATTTTTTTCCGTTATTTCTTAATGAAAAGTAAGCACATCTCCCTTTCCAAAGAGATATTAACAGAATTCATGTTTTTTTCTTATATATATATATATATATATATATTTAGATCAGATTTCTCAATGGTGATTGTTACTATTTACTTTATTTCCAAACATATGTAAATTTATTTAAATCAACTTAAATTAAAGATAACAACAAACACTGTCAACTGCCAATGAACAAATACTATAATTTAAATACTGTAATATATAATTTTTTTAATTGATTTATTTTGCATTATACACTCTAAAAAATGCTGGGTTGTTTCAACCCAACTTTGGGTCAAATATGGACTAACCCAACCGTTGGGTTACATTTTTACATTACATTTTTAGTTAGTCCATATTTGACCCAAAGTTTGGTTGAAACAACCCAGCATTTTTTAGAGTGTAGTAATGAGAATGAGATTTCTTTTTAGATTACAGTAATGAGGTTTTGCTAAAAAATAATTTAAAAAAAGATAAAACATTATTAAAATTTTTTTAATAGTTCTCTTTAATATAATTTTTCTTTACATTTTCTTTTTGTTTAGGGTTAAATATGACCATGTTTTAGACAGGTTATATTATATTAAGCTCTAGATATAACACCAGAATTATGCCCTAAAGAATTAGGAGCAATTTACAAAATATTAATAAATGCTACTAACTGAAGTTATTTATTTAAGTTAATTATTTACTATTTTGTCACTATAAATTTATTCTGAAAAAAAAAAGTTTCTATCTGTTGCAAGTGGAATTGCAAGAATAATTAAATTAATTAATTAATTAACTGTTTTTAAGCATGTTTTCTTAACACCCCGCTGCCATTGGTCAACCAAACATAGTCCCGCCCCAAACTCACATAGTTGGTGGAGTTACTGTCTCAGGCTGGTTGGGATGCTCTTCTTCTTTTTTTTATATTTTTTTTAGCAGATTTTAAAATGACTATATAAGCATGACATATATGTTAAAGAACACAATCACAATCTTTAACATCTAAAAAAAAGGCACACATCACTTTTACATTAAATCGTATTTGTTTAAAAAAAAAATATTTCATTAGCTGAAAATGAGAAACTATGTAATACATGAATGTATTTTTTATTAATTATTAATCTACAGTAAATTGTTAATCTAAAGTAAATATCAAAACAAAATGTTGATGTATACTAGATATTGAAACGTAGTTGTTGTCTGTACAGTAAATGATTTGTTTCTTGTGGTCAGTCTCTTCAGGTGGAGAGGAGGTGTGCTGTATCTGTGATGCTCCGCCTCTTAAAGAACCTCTCGTAAACTGCCTCAAATGTCGGCACGGTAATATGACAAATGAAACAATTTCGATTTCTTCTATTGGTCTTATCGTTCTTTTAGTTTTTGTGTATCAAGTAATGCGTTACTCATGTTGCATTTTTTGTTCTTGATCCATTGTTTCCCCAGGTTATCATCCAGAGTGCCACACGCCGCCCATTGAACCTGAAGTTGACCCCAACAGCTGGATATGTCGCCAATGTGTCTTCGCAGTCGCAACAAAGGTTGTACCTCGCCTCAATCCTGAAATGAATATTTAGAACCATGGACAGCGTTGTCATTCAAGGTCTATTTCAAATCACACACAAGCTTTAATCTTGCTCTGAGATGTAAAGGGTATCCATGGCTTACTGCACTTGACTGCGTATTTATTACATTGCAGCACTCTGCAGGTGATGGCGGTGGTAGAGCTGCGTTAAATGGGCCTGTGCTTTAATCCGTCTGTCAGCGTGCTCGTTTCACAGGCCTTACATGCTGATTTGAAGATAAAATCATATTCACCGACCCCCCCCCAGCAGGAAATATTAATGACTTCCTTCAGCGTGTCTTCTCCAAATTTAATCTTCAGATGAAATCGCTGTTAAATGTGCTTACATGACAGGAGAGGTGGGATACATTGGAATGACGAGCTGTATTCTGTCCTAGAGAGGGGGAGCGTTAAAAAGAGGACGCTTCGCACGGCTCATGCAGATCATGAAAGTGCGGCTGCCCTATCAGCTGTCATCTTTAGACTGGGACCCGCAGCACTTGACCAACCAGCAGCAGTGTTACTGCTATTGTGCTGGACCAGGAGAGTGAGTCCAACTTGTATCATTCTCACATGACTATGGCAATGTTTAGAATGGAATATTAGAGTCCTGCGATTGTACAATGTGCGGGATGTGCTGCTTGGGTCTACTGATGCATGCAGTATGCAGAATTTTAGTTCAAGTTGTTGTTTGTTTGTTCATCAGAACTGATTTGGAGAAATTTAGCATTGCAGTGAATGGGTGCCGTCAGAATGAGACTGATCAAAAACATCACAATAATCCACAAGTAATCCGCACCATTTCAGTCCATCAGTTAATGTTTCGTGAAGTGAAAAGCTGTGCATTTACAAGAAAAAAATCTGTCATTAAGATGTTTTTAACTTCAAACCATTGCTTCCTGGCTAAAATATGAGTCTTATATCCATAATATTGGTTTCTTTCGTGAAAAAGTCTGAATCGGGAGAGAAATATGCACATACATACAGTCTAAAACAGCTCTAAACAAATATTTTGGTGGATTTTGATGTGAGAGGACAGCAGCGAATGGACTTCTTTTGCTAGAGGAAGCGTTATTATAGGTTATGGGCTCTTTATTATTTATTAGCCGGAATCAGTGGTTTAAAGTTAAAGCACTTTAATGATGGATTTGATTTTTACAAACACACAGCTTTTCACTTCACAATGCATCAATTGATGGACTGGAGCGGTGTGGATTACTTGTGGATTATCGTAATGTTTTTTTCAGCTGTTTGGACTCTCATTCTGACGGCACCCATTCACTGCAGAGGATCCATTGGTGAGCAAGTGATGCTTAATTTCTCCAAATCTGTTCTGATGATGAAACAAACTCATCTACACCTTGGATAGCCTGAGAGCGAGCAAGTTTTCTGCAAAGGTTAATTTTTGGGTGAACTATACTTTAATATTTTGAATTAGTTGTTATTTTATATGATCTGTTTTCGTTTTAATGTCAGTTAAAGTTTTAATCATTTTGTTAAGTGTTCTTGTCACTTTTATTTATTCATTTATTTTAATGTGTCTATATAGTTTTTTTAATTCATTTTTTAGTGTTAATAGATTTAGTTAATTTTAACAATCCTGCTTCCTACATCCATAAAAACCACAGAAATACTATTTAAAAGACATTAGGCAAAATTCTTTCCAAAAATGCTGAGAAAAATCTGTAGCGTGATTTATTTGCAGATGCTAATTGATTTGATATTTTGGCATCTAATGCAATGACATTCAGACATTTGAAGTATGTTTTAAGTGCATAAATATTTTCTGGCTACACTGTACTGTATATGCAGAAAATGTATTAAATAGATACTTTAAAGTGGAATTACACAACTAGCAATTGCAGCAATTATGCTTTCATTTTAGTTGAGAGTGATGTTTTTTCAGGAGTAAGTGTGTCTAAATTAAAGCATGTTGTTTTTGTCAGGTGGAATCTGAAGATGTTGCAGTGTGGGAGTTGTGGGCAGTGGTTTCATGAAGCTTGCACTCAGTGCCTGACCAAACCTCTTCTCTATGGAGACCGGTGAGGCTGATGCCGTTGTTAAGCACATGCTGTTGCTAAGCTAATTCTGTCTAAACCTTTTCATCTGTGTCTCCTCTTCACCTTTCAGCTTTTATCAGTTCCAGTGCTCAGTGTGCACAAATGGTCCAGAGACCATCCAGAGGCTTCCAATGACCTGGTAAGAGTGCTGCTTCTGTTCTGTTTGTAGGACTGCAGAACTGATCTGAAGAGCTGAATGTCATTTCTGATGATCCTCATTCTGTTGGATTGCAGGGTAGATTTGGCCCATTTGGTGCTGTATCACCTCTCCCTGTGCTGCAAGAGGAAGTATTTTGATTTCGATCATGAACTCATGTCTTTTGCAAATGAAAATTGGGAATCCTTGCTTCTTGGCACGGTAGGAAAATATAGTCAATAACACAGACACAGCTCAATTTAAAGTCAACATGAAACATCAAATGCAACCCATTTGACTTTTATCTGGCATATTTATGAATGAAACAGCATATCTACCAGAAAATGGAAAATCTACCAGAACACACACACACACACACACACAGGAAATGTGGACATGAATGCATTTATTCATGTAGTTTTTTTTTTTTATTAACGTCGTCATAATATATACATTTTATAATATTGATATATGTAAATAAATAAACACACACACACACACACACATATATATATATATATATATATATATATATATAT
>NW_015505332.1:1664097-1670365 GCF_001515645.1 Sinocyclocheilus grahami
ATATAAATAAATTAACCACATAACAAAATTACTAAAACCTCAATAAGTTAAAATGAAAACTGAAAATATAAAAATCAAAAAAATCAAAATATTAGTAATAATTGTTTTACTGGACAATAATAATTGATACATTATAATTTAAAAATAAATAAAATATAAAATAAAAATAAAATCATTTTTTGTCCAATAAAATATTTTCTGTAAAGACGTATTTTTACTCTCCATAAATGATAAATGCCGCCTGCCTCTGATTAACCATAGTAAGCAGCACATCATGAATCATGGCTTTGACGTGAAGGATATTGACTAAAATTAAGCACTTCAATACATCCCTATCTTTTCAATAAGAAATACATCAACACAGGAAAGAAAACTGCACTGGCAGAGCTGTTTCATAAGGTTTTAAGGAAGTAAATAGGGTCAATTTTGATTTCATGTTGACTTGAATGTATTCCTGAGTGTAGTTTTGAATACTCTCTCTTGCAGTTTGTGGTCAATCTGAGCTCTTACCTTTCAAATGCATTTGTTACATGCTGCCTTTCATTCGACTCTATATTTTGGTCTCTCAGCTGTCAGACACACCGAGGCTAGACCGTTGCCAAAACCTGCTCAATGCTTTAAATTCCCACAAAGACAGGTGAGACACGGATTATGCTCTGAAAACTGCTGTTCTGCTTGATTTCCATGTGGCAGCCAATAGGGATATATCACATATTTGCAATAATATCTGCAAAACCATTACTGTAATTGCTTTACATTCTAAGTGACTCTGCAAATAGTATTTTGATAGCTGAAGGTGGGTCTGTCTTTCAAAATAAATAATTTAAAGTCCATTTCCATTTTCTTTCTGTCAAGGTTTGTGGTTGATGCCACTCATACGCTAGCACTTAAATAAATAAATCAGATGTTTTAGTTGGCAAGTGTGAGACGCCCAGGAACAAATAAAAATCTGTCAGCGAGCCCTGAAGAACAGCTGCTGAATAACAATCCAATCTGATTTTGCTCTGTCGTAAAGGTTTGTTTCGGGGAAGGAAATAAAGAAGAAGAAGTGTCTCTTCGGTCTTCAAGTTCGGGCTCCTCCCCCTCTGTCATCGGACCAATCACCTTTCATCGCTGAACAGCCAATCAACATCACCCACAGGAGAAGGTCAGAGACAGGAGCACACCAAGATATTTTGATAGCAACATTAAATGCATTAAACTGATGCATTTCTGAGTAAAACAGTAAAAGGGATTTATTGACATTTTAATGGATTGTGAAAAGTGAATGTCACATACAGTACCAAAATGAACACTTGTTGATAAATTGAGAAAAGGGATTTATGACATAAGCCAAAAACAAAAGGTTTAAGATTTTAGCTAAAAGATTATGAAGACTTTTTAAAAGAAATATTATGAATAAAAACTACATATGGTCGGTATTTATTTCATGTTGACTTAACACAAGGTAGAAGTAACTTCAAAGAAATTAAAATTGACTTGAACAAGATTCAGAGTTACATAAAATATCTCAACATTTTGAGATTTGTTTTCCTCATCCGTCTTAAGGAAAATATTTTACATTCAGTTTGTGTAATTGTTTTACATTTGCTTTTTTGTCGTTTTATTTTTAATTCAATTTCAAATAAATTTAAATGTTTTCATGTTGAAGTCATTTGTTGTCTTCTCTCCAGCCCCACGTCACTGCCCTGCCAGCGGAGAGCGGTGGGTCCGGAGGCCCGTAAATCAAAGCGCCGGGTCACTGAGACACAGGTCAGTGCGTTTGCCTTTAACAGCAGCAATCAAAAGATGGCTGGCAGAGGCCAAGCCCCCTCTGCATCAGTAATGAGACACCCAGTGTTACCTTTTGGGTTTGTTTTTCTCCTCATATTCATTTGACTTATTTTTGCAACATGCACTGAGACAACAAGGTCTGTCTACCCTTGCAAGTCAACTAATGCATACACCCATTTAGTGAAGGGTTTGTTAATCTAAAACACTTAAAGGGGTGGTTGATTGTTTTTTTTCTAGGCTTGATTGTGTTTATGGGGTGCAGTCTAACATGTGTTAATGCGTCGTTTAAAAAAAAAAACTAATTATTGTTCACATAATTTACCTTTATTTTATACCGGTCTGTCTCTTCTCTTTTGAATGCTCCGATTATTTCCTGTTTTTATGAAGCCCCTCCCTCAGAGATACACGATGGGCTCAGATTGGTTAGCTGACCCAGTGTGTTGTGATTCGCTACAGGGCCATCCTTAGGGGGGTGCAACTGTTGTGGTCGCACCCAGTGTTAATTTCGTCAATGAAGACGACAATGAAAAATATTCGTTAACGAACATTTTTTCTGTGACTAAGACAAGATGTTGACGAGCTAAAACGAATATCTGATGATAAAACAATGACGAAATTTATGCCTCGTCTTCGTTAACGAGACGAGACGGGACTATAATGTTATTTGAGGACTACCGGACATTCAAAATACATCCTATAGGCTACTGTCTAGTCCTTCAAAATGTGCGTCCCTGTCATTGGATTGCAATCGGATAAGGGGCGTTTGCATATCTAGTCTCAGTATGGCAGCCACAGTGGATGGATAGGCTACCAAAACGCGAACTAGCAATCTGAAACAATGGCCTCAGCACCCGAAGGGGTAAGGATAAGGTGACCAGACGTCCCGTTTTTCCCGGGAGTCACAATTCGTTGTCGATTAACTTAAAGGGGTCATATGATGTTGCTAAAAAGAACATTATTTTGTGTATTTGGTGTAATGAAATGTGTTTATGTGGTTTAAGGTTAAAAAAACACATCATTTTCCACATACTGTACATTATTGTTTCCCCTCTATGCCCTGCCTTTCTGAAACGCGTCGATTTTTACAAAGCTCATCGGTCTGAAAAGCAATGTGTGCTCTGATTGGCCAGCTATCCAGTGTGTTGTGATTGGCCAAATACCTCAAGCGTGTGACGGAAATGTTACGCCCCTTACCATATGGTGATGCTCTGTCTGGCCGGAGCAATGAGACAAAAACATTAAAACCCATTATAAACGAGGCATTTGTTGCATCCAGTGGCGACATAATTACGGATTATAATGACTTCTACTGTCTTTTTACGCGTTGCGTTGCATCGCGCCACGTAAACATAAAACCATGTCTGCATTTATGATCGGAGAAATGACAAACAACAAGTGCTACTCTACACTGCTCAAAACTCGTGTTTGAATCGTCAGTAGCAAATTCTTTAAATATAAAAAACATACTTACAGTCTGTGAGTCAGAACAGCCGGCATTGTAGTCTATTCTGCAGGATCAGGAAACAGTCCTCCATAAAATGTTAAATGTTAAAATGTTAATGTTAAATGTTCCTGTGGCTCAGTGGTAGAGCATTGCCTTAGCAGCGCAAAAGGTCATGGGTTCAATTTCCAGGGAACACACGTACTGGTAAAAAAAAAATTATAGCCTGAATGCACTGTAAGTCACTTTGGATAAAAGTGTCTGCTAAATGCATAAATTATAATTATATTAATTATAAAATGCGCTGGACACATCTGAATATTTGGTTTGAAGTGTTCTTACTTAACCACTGATTTCTAGTCATGTCCTTTTTTGGAAGGCCAAACAAAGTAGTTTCGCTTTCACAATGAAACACACGGCGGGCTAGAGTGAGCGAAGGCCGGCTTGAGTGAGCAGAGGTGGGCGGGCTTGAGAATGGCGTGGCCGGCGGATTCGACGAAGGAGTGTCCGGTGGGCTTGTGGCAACTACATGTGACGACCCCAGGCTGGACTCCGCTTCGTCAACGGTGAAAGCCGATCCGGTGATCCACAGCGCAAAATTGATGTATTTCCTCAGCGACCAGCACGGATCAGCTCTAGGCATGACGAAGCAGATACCGTCCTCTTTTGGAAGGCCAAACAAAGTAGTTTCGCTTTCACAACAAAACACTCAGCACCTTCACGACATGGCGGCGGCGACAACAACAATACTACAGCGAGAATAAAAGTTACTCCTTCTTTCTTTGCATGAACATTTGGGCGGCATTATGCAAATCTTCCCACATTGTGATGTAGACAGGGGGGGGGGGTGTGTTTGAACAAGCCGTTTTAGGTAGGTGTGGTTGATTCTTAACTTTTATAAAGAATATCTCTTTGGATTTGAGACTTTAGTCTTTGCAACTTTACAGATCTTCTTTATGCACCAAGAGCTTGTAACACTCCAAAGAGAAAGGAAAACTTGAAATCGCATCATATGACCCCTTTAAAGTTAGTGAAGGCGGGATAGGCGGAAGTGAATGTAAACAGGTGGGTGAAAATGCATGCCTTCCTTCTTAAAGGGACAGCATTCCTAATTAAGTACCTATCCATGTCATTAATGTTAACCAACAAAAGATGTTAAATAAATATGTTAAGTAAACCTACTGTATCTGAAAAATGAGTTTAATTTGTATCTCTTTCGTATTTGTCTTATTGTCTTATTCTGCTTCTTTTTTTTATTATAAATTATATAGGCCTATATTATATATATTATATATGAACAACTATAATTTTTATAAGTTGCTCCCTTTTCACTGCTGTTAAAGGGATAGTTCACCCAAAAATGAAAATTGTCATAATTTATTCAACTTTTTCCAAATTCAATCCTTGATTCAAATTTCTCATAAGCTTAATTGATTTGGTCTAAAGAGAGAAGAATTAATGACTATTTTTGTTTGAAGACTACATATAAAATAGCTACCAAAAAAATGTTGGTAACTGCAGTTTGACTAAAAGTAATGACTAAAAGTTGACAAAAATGCAATGACTTTCCATTGACTAAATCTATGAAAGACTCAAATGACTAAAATGTGACTAAGACTATTAAGCATTTTCGTCTCAAGATAAAGACTAAGACTAAATCAAAAATGCCTGTCAAAATTAACACTGGTCGCACCAGGCCCCGTGGCGAACGGACCGAGGGGGCCCCGCTCCCTACCTCGCACCAGGCCCTGCATCAGCTAAGGATGGCCCTGATTCGCTAAACTGCATCTAGTGCGCGTCTAATCATCACACCCCTCACATCAGCGGCATGTGCTCCGGTTGTATTGTAAACAATGACGTCGTCTATATTGCTTATCAGTTTGAGCCTGATTGAGACGCAGAGAATATTAGTGAAGAGGATTGCAAATGTTTTATGCTTAATGTTATGTTTTTTGTTTGTTGTTGTCTCATACTTTAAGATACGCTGTTATTTGTAAATGCTACTGCTTATGTTAGCTTTTAATATACGGTTTTATCCTGATTAAAGCTTTACTACAGCACGGCAACCGTGTGCACATCCATGTTTAACGCTTCTCATAGCTATGTGAAAAATATCTGTCTGTCTTTGCACATAAAATGTACAATCGGAACACAGTTTATTGAAACTGATGAGCTGATGATCAGGTGAGAGAAAGAGATGCAGAGCGTGTGCAGAGCAGGGCGAGGCCAGGAACAGGATGAGAACGCTGCTTTTGAACATTGATTTTGAAACTTGTGAATCCATTAGAATCGTTAGAAGACAGAATCACGATTCATATATGAATAGATTTTTTCGTGCACCCCTAGTTTTGATGGCATGGCAACAACTCTTCCTCTTCACTAAAGCATCGAAACATGGCCCCGCCCCCTTTATTGCCTGTTCCTGGGGGCGGGGTTTATCAGGGTTTGTGATGTCACAAACCTGGGAAGTAACTCGTTGTAGTCCCTACAAGCTGTTTTTGTAGGCATTACAACTTTCAGCATTGTAACATTGCAGATATTGTTTATGCTCAAACAGCAACATTACACACTAACTAACGTTAAAAAAGTGAAATCGCAATCAACCACCCCTTTAAGTCCAAGTGGGATGTTAAATGCCCAGCATCAGTATAGCTTCTGAATTAAGGGTCACAGCACCAGAAAAGCATGTAAAAATAAATAATGCCTACACCTCAAGAAGACACAGTGTCCAAGTGGGATGTTAAATAGTATAGCTTCTGAATGCAGCGTCACAAAGGGTCACAGCACCAGAAAAGCATGTAAAAATAAATAATGCCTACACCTCAAGAAGACACAGTTATATATGTATATAAAAATCCTCAACATTTATTTGTGCTGTAAGAAAAAAACATTTCCTATTCCACCAGTAAATGTGCAGAGATTTTACTTTTTTTTTTGGTGTTGTGTTTTTTTTTCATGTTTTGAGTCACAGTTCATTTTATTTTATTTTATTTTATTTTATTTTATTTTATTTTATTTTATTTTATTTTATTTTATTTTATTTTATTTTATTTT
>NW_015505332.1:1670457-1688063 GCF_001515645.1 Sinocyclocheilus grahami
CATTAAGTATAGCTTCTAAATTAAGGGTCACAGCACCAGAAAAGCATGTAAAAATAAATAATGCCTACACCTCAAGAAGTTATATAGTTATACAGTTATATATGTATATAAAAATCCTCAACATTTATTTGTGCTGTAAGAAAAAAACATTTCCTATTCCACCAGTAAATGTGCAGAGATTTTACTTTTTTTTTTGGTGTTGTGTTTTTTTTCATGTTTTGAGTCACAGTTTATTTTATTTTATTTTATTTTATTTTATTTTATTTTATTTTGTTTTGTTTTGTTTTGTTTTGTTTTGTTTTGTTTTGTTTTGTTTTGTTTTGCACTGAACAGGTAGTCCAGCTTTGTTTTCCTCATCCATCTAAAATAAAATTGTTTTTTTTAATACCATTTGTGTTGTTTTGGAATTTAATTGAATTGAATTGAATTGAATTGAATTGAATTGAATTGAATTGAATTGAATTGAATTGAATTGAATTGAATTTAATTTAATTTGCACATGTAGTCTAGCTTTGTCTTCCTCATCCATCTTAATTACAACATTTTTCATTTGTGTTATTGTTTTACAATTGCAATTATTTATTTATTTTTAATTTTATTATGTTCTTGTGTTCTGCTTTTGTTTTGTTTTATTATAAAGCACTGCACAGATAGTCCAGCTTTGTTTTCCTCATCCACCTTAAGTACAATATTTTTCATTTGTGTTATTGTTTTGCAATAGCTTTTTTAGTTTCATTTTATTTTATTGACCACAGTTTCCTTTAGTGTGGTAAGCACATTTTTTTTTACTTTTTATGTGTTGCTAGCAAAAATGTATCTTGTCATAATACACAGCAATTTTTAATCTGCAATTTTTAAATGCAAATTGCTGTAGTTATGACAAGATACATTTTTGCCAGTAGGGGCTAACTGGCAAAACTAACTAGCCCAACCATACGCAATTAATGTGATCATTCGTTACCATCATTTCCAAATGGTCGGGAACTGCAGTCTCTAGTTTTGAGCTGCTGTGTTAAACTGCTGTTGTCAGTTGACTTTGGTAGTAATGATATGTGCCTCAGAATAATGCCGTCATTTAGATTCAGTGTGTGTAGCAGAGTGATTCCTTACACTGCTGTCACACACGGCACCACTGCTTCTCTCCCACTGTGTGCTGTATTACACAGCTAACACAGCCATGAATCCAAGACTATGGGCAGAAATCACCCAAAATCATTTGAAAGTCTAATTTTCCTTTGTGCTTTTCAACACTTAGGAACAAGAAACCGTTCTGTTGGAGAGCTGTCTCAATTTTTTTATAATTGTCAAGAGGCCACAGGTATACAGGCGACATGAATAAATGCATTAATGCAATAATGGCATTTACAGTCTAATTTGCACAGGTAGTCTAGCTTTGTCTTCCTCATCCATCTTAATTACAACATTTTTCATTTGTGTTATTGTTTTACAATTGCAATTATTATTATTTTTTTAAATTTTATTATGTTCTTGTGTTCTGCTTTTGTTTTGTTTTATTATAAAGCACTGCACAGATAGTCCAGCTTTGTTTTCCTCATCCACCTTAAGTACAATATTTTTCATTTGTGTTATTGTTTTGCAATAGCTTTTTTAGTTTCATTTTATTTTATTGACCACAGTTTCCTTTAGTGTGGTAAGCACATTTTTTTTTACTTTTTATGTGTTGCTAGCAAAAATGTATCTTGTCATAATACACAGCAATTTTTAATCTGCAATTTTTAAATGCAAATTGCTGTAGTTATGACATCTACCAGTAGGGGCTAACTGGCCAAACTAACTAGCCCAACCATACGCAATTAATGTGATCATTCGTTACCATCATTTCCAAATGGTCGGGAACTGCAGTCTCTAGTTTTGAGCTGCTGTGTTAAACTGCTGTTGTCAGTTGACTTTGGTAGTAATGATATATGCCTCAGAATAATGCCGTCATTTAGATTCAGTGTGTGTAGCAGAGTGATTCCTTACACTGCTGTCACACACGGCACCACTGCTTCTCTCCCACTGTGTGCTGTATTACACAGCTAACACAGCCATGAATCCAAGACTATGGGCAGAAATCACCCAAAATCATTTGAAAGTCTAATTTTCCTTTGTGCTTTTCAACACTTAGGAACAAGAAACCGTTCTGTTGGAGAGCTGTCTCAATTTTTTTATAATTGTCAAGAGGCCACAGGTATACAGGCGACATGAATAAATGCATTAATGCAATAATGGCATTTACAGTCTTAATTTTGTTGAAGTGAGAATGAACCTTCTGTTCTGATCAGAGATTTTTTACTTGATTTTTACTGCAACTATAGTACTGTATGTTAAAAAATGAGAAAATCCCCCTCATATGATTTTATTTCATCCATAGAACACACACACATATGCCCTTTAAACTGATATTTTTAACTGTTGATCATGTCTTTTTAGACTTGTCCAACAGGAGTTGCGACAAACGCTATTGACCTGGTGCCATGCTGCCACGGTTATGTTGATGGAACAAGCCTGTATAACCCTAGAAAACCAGAGGAAGAGATGAGTTTGGGGTCAGTAGCAGGTTAAAATCAACTTTGATCTGCAATGAAATTCACACCGTGAACCTTAATCATCATTTCATTTATTTATCTATAACAGTTCACCTCCCAAAAGAATGTATGCGCTCTATCACCCTTCATACAACGGATCTCAGGACCTGTCTAGAACTCTGCATCATTACAGGTCAGTGAAAAAAGAATGCAATGAAATGCATCTATTTAATGCTGTAAATGAAAAAGCTGGTATGTTTCAAACTGGTATGCCTTATTTTTTTATACTTTATACTTTGTAGTGGCTTTTAAGCTTCAAAAAAGGACCAACATAAAACAATGCAACAGTAGCCCATATGATTAATGCACTATATATACAGAATATGAAGCCATACAGTACAATATTTTTTTATGCTAAAAATAATTCTTACCTAGTATTTTTGTCTTGTTTTCTATTACAAATATTGAAAAATTATCAAGTTGCATTTATTTGAATAGGACAATGACTTTAAATCTTAAAATTGAGTCTTATTTTCTGACAAAGGTATCAGAATTATGTGTTTATTCTTAAAACAAGAAAAATATGTCTTGTTAAGAAAAATAAACTTGTTTTCCCTTTGATGTTAGAGTATTTCTCTTACCAGTTTTGATACAGTTTTCAGTTTATGCTTAAAACAAGAAAAAAATATCTAGTAGTGGGATAAGAAAAATAACTTAATTCGACGGGAAAACAAGATTTTTCGAACTCCTTTTGTAGATGTTTTTTTCTTGTTTCAAGCAAAAACTCAATTTTAATATTTTTTTTAGAAAACAAGACATTTTGCTTCTCAAGTAAATCTGTCTTGGTTTAAGAATGTTTAGATATTTGTACTGGACAACAAAACAAAATACAGAGTAAGACAATTATTATTATTTATTTGATATATTTTGATTTTATCTCATTTCTCAATTCAACATGGAATGGCAGTTTTGAATGTGAATGTAAATAAGATTTCAGAATCTTATTTAAAGTAGCAGTAAATATGGCTTCTCATACAAAGCTATAAAGCATTACAAATGAGTTTATGCTTAAAACAAGAAAAAAAATATCTGCCAGTGGGGTAAGAACATTTAATTTTCCCTTTAAATTAAGTTTATCTATTTATTTTTTTGTTTTAAGCTTAAACTCACTTAATTATGATTCATTTTTCAGAAACAAAACTTGTTTTGTAAGTCATTTCTCAGCTCAAGTAAATGTTTCTTGATTTAAGAATGTTTAGATATTTGTACTGGAAACGAGACAAAAATACAGAGTAAGTGTAACGGGGCTGACGAGACGTGAGACGTGTGGATCCATCTGCAAGCTTTTATTAAAGAGGCGTGGTATAACAGGCAGGGTCGAACAATGGCAAACAGGTATATGGCGGGCAAAAACACAAGAATAGTCCTAGGGCTAGCGTAGGTCACCGATCGGCAGACAGAATCACAGGGGCGAGACGAGAGGGAAAAATCCAAGAAAACAGTCAAAGATCAGAAACCGCAAAAACAGGCAAGGCAAAACAAGGAAAACACGGAGACTCTGAAAAAGGGTACAGGCTAAACAATACTCAGCAGAGAAAGGTGGTTTGAGTGGGTGTTATATAGTGAGTGAGGTGATAAGAAACAGCTGTGTGCAATGAGTGCAATCAGTGCAGTGTGCAAACCGTGCAATGAATGATGGGATATGTAGTCCGGGGTGCTATGCAACAGTTTGTGTTGTGCGAGAGTCAATGTAATGGAAAGGGTGACCTCTGGTGGTGAATAAACGGAAGTCCATGGACCGAATTCGTGACAGTAAGACATATCGAATTTATCAATTTGACATGGTGCAGCATTTTTGAATGCAAATGCAAATATTTCAGAACCAAAAAAATCATTAAATATACAGTAAATATTGACTTCAATTTTGGTTTGTTTCTCACACCAAGTTGTCATATGGCTTTAGACTTGGAATATAGTGTTCAAGTCGCATGGAGTTATTATATGGTGCTTTCGTTGTGTTTTATTATCATTTATTATTATTATAATTATTATTATTTTCACTGCTGTTGGTCACTACCCTGCAAAACATATCCAGTACAATACAGTATCTAAAGCAAAATGACATAAGATATTGAGTCTCAAGCATAAACTCTTTTAATTTGATATATTTTCAGAAACAAGACTTAATATTTAATGACATTTTACAAAAATACCAAGTAAGAAAAGTTTTTTTTTTGCAGTGCATGAAATTTATAAGGATGGACAATTCATAATTTTGAATTTGGGTGATCTTTTCCTTCAGATTGAGCTCTTTTTGTATGTCTAATTTGTTTTCTTCAGTGCAGAGGACCCTTGTCGACTTCCAGCCCCCTGCCTTCCATTCTCTCTGTCCTCGGCTCACCCAACCGGACAGCGCTATGAAAGCTGCCCGTCTCTCTACCTGCATGACGTGCCACCCTGCCCCAGTACAGTCGGCATGGGGGGGCCCACGCCGATGGGGTGGGGGGGAAGCGACTCCGTCAGGATCCTAGCCAGACGGGTAACGGCGGACGGAAAAGTCCAGTACCTAGTGGAATGGGGAAATGTGAACGTGTACTGAGAACCTGTGTGCGACAGAGAAAAAGGAAAGGGCTAGAGACATCAAGATGCATCATTAGAGTTTGCATGGTTACGAGCAGAGGTGTGAAAGCATCAATGAGCAGGTGGGTGTTCAGCGGTCGGGAGAAGAAAACCACATCGAGCAAATCCAGGTTGAGCTACACAGCAGCTTCACTCTGAGATTATACTGTTAAATCTCTTACACGTTCTTTTACAGTGTCTCCTATATTTTGAATACTGTTAGAAAACGCCTTTAGAATGCCTTGAACTTTATTGTCATGATTTGTAATGTATAAGCTATTCATCGCCATCACATGTTCTTCATGTACACGTAACGGTCAGAAATTTCAGGAAAGCTTCATCATGCGGTCACATCAGTAATTGTAATATTTTAACGACAGGGAAAAAAGTGCTCCTCTAAAAATAGTCATTATAGAACTATTCCAGGTTTAGTCCAAGTCAAACTCAATCAACAGCAATTATGGCATATTGTTAATTACTAAAGCAATAATCCCCGTGAAGCCGTGGTTTACAGTGAATTTATAACGGCTAAGGGGCCCCTTAGCTGTTATAAATTCACTGTAAACCACGGCTTCACAGGGATTATTACTTTTATAAAACGGTTATTCCATATATGCAGTAAGGTTTCACAAAATAAGACAGAGCAAATAAAGTGTAATGATATTAATAAAAACAGTATTCTTCCACCAAATAATGTAGTTCCTCAGAATCAGTTGTGGTTGCAACAAAGTGGTTGCCAAGCAACACACAAATGTAAACAAAGGTGTATGTTTGTAGAGTAATTTACAATAGCTTCGAACGTGGCTCAGCCAATCAGAATCAAGGACCGGAACTATCCCGTTTTATTAAAAAAAATAATTTCCACTACCAAAAATGTGGGTTACACTTAAAATGGAAGTGAAGGAGGCCAATCTCTTAATGTCACAATGCCAGTGGTTTACAAATTTGTTTTCTAAAAGTTGACCCTGTTGATTTCATTGTAAATGCTTCACTATAATCTTGACATTTGCAGCTTTTTTGATTTATTTGTTTATTTATTTAAGAAAATGTGGGATTAACGTTATGCTGCAAATGCTGTTGAACTTGTACTGAACCCTGGAATATTCCTTCAATAGCAAGCGTATGCTTCAGACTTTTCATGATGGGTGGCAAACAAAACATTCAGAATGTAGTTAATACACATTTTTAAACATTAAGAGATATTTTTAAGTAATAATGACAAATGATTATAGTTTGTCAGCGTATTTTATTCAGAGGAGGAATTTAAATGAATAAATTTACATTTCATTTCAATTTAAAAGACTGTTCTTAAATCTTTGAACCCTAATTACTAACTTGTGGAAGCCTATTTCTGACACATAAGACAAAACAATTTGCTTTGGTAAATCTAAATTATGAAATCAAAAGTCAAATCAAAATGACAAAATGTCATTTATGAGAAGAGATAATTATGAAATAAGTCAAAAAGTGAAAATTAGGAGATGGTCATAATTATGACAAAAGTCATAGTTATGACATAAAATGTCATGTCAAAATTCTGACATAAGTCATATTTATGAGATAAAAATTATAATTATGACATAAAAATATAAATTATAAACTACCATTTCATAATTGACAAAGTTATGACAGAATAATTATTGTATATGACAAATAACATAGTTATGGCAGAAAAAGTCAAAATTATGAGTCTAAATTTTTGTAATAATTGTGACTTGTTATGTCAGACATTCTATGTCATGTTCGCATGTTATAATTAAAAATTGTATTTCTTTTATGAGACTTTTAATTTAATGGATATGATTTAAAATGTCATAATTTCATCATTTTTCATGCCATAATTGTGATTTACCAAAGCATGATTTTTTTTTTCTTACTGTATGTGGACTTCCATAATAACTCAAATAGCTAATCGCTTATTGTTTTTAAAAAGTCCAGCGACTGAAATATGATTCAAAATGGCAGAAACTGAAAACATTTATCAGGTCCAATAAATATTACATGCAGATCATTCTACCTGAATAAAAGCGTGAGGCTGTTAGTCCTTATGTGAAGCTCATTTCATCAGTGAATGATAATGAATGTATTGTGTCTGTTTTTTTTTATTCATGGTACGTACTTGTTAGGTCATAGATGGACTGATTTCATGTCAGGTTGACAAGAATTAGCAGACTGTAGTCTTTTTTATAGTCAAGTCTAAGTTTAATTTGATGTATTCTTTGACGTTTTGTCAGATTATGTTTATATGTACTCTAGGTTGACACCTAAAATGTAAACAAACAATAAAAAGATATCATTATGTTGTATAAAATTGGCACTCGTCCAGTTCCTCTGCCCACAGATTTGGTGGAATTTTGTCTTTTTTTTTTTTTATGTTGGTTTAAATGTCTTTTCCAGTCATTTATAACAATAGAGCATATGAACATAAACTTGTCATCATTTCTTCATTTGGACACATGAGGGACAGCAGGTGTGCAAGTAAATGTTTTAGTACTCACATGAATTAGACTATTTCTGCTGTTCTGATGGAGAAATATTGTTATAATAGCAATGTTTTGTCTATAAGAAGAAAGCAATACTGAGGTGCAAAGTAAAAAAAAAGCTTAAATCCATCTTTGTCTTTTTGACATGAATTTTCTTAAAAGATTATGTGTGTGTGTGTGTGTGTGAGAGAGTGTGTGAATATTGTGTATGTGTGTATTTATTGTTGCGACCACCAGGTGGCTGCCGTGTACGAGCACTGAACGCCCACTTCCTCTTAACAGGTGAGCGCACTCATATGACACTCCGGGAAATATCATTATAATGCTTCTGAGAAATTCAAATGCGTCGTATTATGTGTTCTATAAGAATTGTAATCTATTTTGAGAAAACTTAAATCCATCTTTGTCTTTTTGACATGAATTTTCTTAAAAGATTATGTGTGTGTGTGTGTGTGTGTGTGAGAGAGTGTGTGAATATTGTGTATGTGTGTATTTATTGTTGCGACCACCAGGTGGCTGCCGTGTACGAGCACTGAACGCCCACTTCCTCTTAACAGGTGAGCGCACTCATATGACACTCCGGGAAATATCATTATAATGCTTCTGAGAAATTCAAATGCGTCGTATTATGTGTTCTATAAGAATTGTAATCTATTTTGAGAAATAACATAGCAGACAGCAGGACTGTTGTAGTTTAGAGTTTACTCGGTCTGCGTTGAACGCCATTTTGGCTCTGGTTGCCTTGACAGCAGGCCTCACTTTCCGGCTCTGGAGAATCTTGAGAGAAATAAATGCATTACTTTAGTATGAGTTGTTCATCTTAAGTAATTAGAAGTTAGGTGCACGTGATTGACCAAGCCTAGTCATGTTAACTAGTGAGAAACTAGTTCTGCGGTTGTCCCCATGAAAAATGGCGGGAAACAAGTCTGCCTAGATCAGGGATGGGCATCTTTGATAGTGATGAGGGCCAGCATTTTTTCTCCTTTATACCAAGGGGCCAGATTACTAATCCACGTCCACACACCTTTTACACCGTCTTACTCAATTTCCTTTTTATTGAAGGAAATGAAAGTATAACTCATTTGTTTTTAAAGATTTTATTAAGTATAAAACTTGTGCAGTTATGCTAATTCAGAAGGAAAACTTTGTTGTCAGTGGACAGAAATATTAGGCCTATATATGTTTTCTCATTATAATACAGTACTGTTAGATGTATTGTGTATATAGTAATTTTTAAAAATATTTTACCTCACATTTTTATTTATTTAATCTTATTTTAATGTATTTATTTTTATTAGTTCATTTGAACTTTTTTTTTTTTACACTATTTCTTTTTTTTTTTCAAACCTTTTCCGCGGATCCCAGTTTGAACCCCCTGGTTTACATCAACTATAAGCGGTTTGACAGTTTCTTATTTAAAATGTTTTAAATAATTTTAGTTATTCTTTTTTGTATAAAACCCACCACAGTGTGGTTGGTTGCATGTTGCTGGTCGCTAAGGTGTTCTTGGTGGTTGCTAGGGCATTACTAGCTGGTTGCTTGCTGACTCAAGTCAAACGATCCCTTCCCTCTGTAATATTCTATCAGAAAATTGATCATTTCTCCTTCACTGTAGTCTAGGACTTTTTCGTACATTTTTTGTCTACCAGGCAAAAATCATGATGCTGAACAACTTAAAGTAAAATAAAATCATGTCTTTTCAACAAGCTGCATGATTGAGGAATCATGGCTGCTTTATTCAAATCTCTATAAGCCCAATTATGAGCAATAGTATAGGCTAATAGTGATACTTTGCCTTATAGCTAATAGGCTACCGCAATATGAAAAATGCCGAAAGTGAAATAATAATATTTAGCTAGTCTGTAGTTTGAGTTTGGTTAGAAAAAGTTAATATTTGAGGTTAAAATTTCACATCGAGGTACTCGTGCACTCTAAAAAGTGCTGGGTTAAATACGGCCCAGTGCTGGGTAAAATAGGGACAAACCCAGCAATTGGGCTGTTTTGACCCAGCGGTTGGGTTAAATGTTCAACCCAACCTTCTGGGTAGTAACCCAACTGCTGGGTCAAAGCAACCCAATTGCTGGGTTTGTCCCTATTTTACCCAGCACTGGGTTGTATTTAACCCAGCATTTTTTAGAGTGTGTAACTTAGAATCAACAGTGATGGCATCATAGAAATACCATACTATAGCATTTCCTGGTATTTAATGGTCATGTGACTCTATAGGGGAATTATATCACATCACATTAACAGGCACACACACAGTGCATTTAGATCGATCTACACTGGTAAACGCACACACACGCGCGCGCTCCCTTCACCGCCCCCTTCTCTCTCCCTTCGTTCTCCTCTTCTTCATCACTCTTGTTTTACGCGTGTGTGATATGTGATGTGATACACGGGCTGTAATCATCCCAATGGCTCTCGTCGACCATGGACGATGATTTTGTTTCGGGTTCTCCATTCGCATCACGGGAATATCGCTTCAACGTCGACGCAGTCCATGAGCACAAGGGGTTTTTCGCTTCCTATGACTGCTAAAGGATATTTCTGCATGTCGAGAGACTGAAGAGACGCGGAGAACACCTTCAATGCCGTTGGAAGATGTCATATGTTCCCTTTCAAGGTAAGAGGACTGATGGATTTCTGCTGCATCCCCCGTGTTCCTCCCTCAGCGTCCTCCTGCGCTAGAGTACCACTGATGCTGCTGCTGATGCAGGTGGAGGACTGCTGTCATTTTATCACTCGAAGTCAGGTAGTTTCTGTGTGCTCGTGAGGGAAAGAGACCCTTCTGCCCCCTCATGGCGTTTTACAATCTGTTTAAGTGCCTGCAAACCGTGCAGGGTCTCTGTTGCAAGTGCATCCCACTGCATGGAAGCTCACTGGTTAGAGGAATTATCTCGAATTGTGTGCGTGAAATGGCTCAGATGGTCAGTACGAGAAATTTTCTTTCATTTGGACACACTTTGTGTCTGCTCTGAGTTTTGTGAAGTAGTTGATTTGAGTGGGAGATGTCACCGCTTTGGAGGGAATGAGCTTAAAGCCATTGCTTCTGTTTGGAAAGGTGCATCTGTGACTAATCCGCAATAGAAGTTAATACTTCAACAGTTACTTAATAGATTTTAAATAGTGTATAGCTGTTTTATACACTTGAGTGAGGGGCGCTGATTATTCATTCGTCATTTTAATATTAATAGTCGCTTAAGTGGTTTTGCATTTTGATATTTTATGAGGAGAGAACTTCATATTTTGTTGAATAATGTCAGTTCAGCTCTTGTAGCCTATATGAGCGCAGCAGGTTATGCTATTGCATAATGTTTTTAAGGACAGCATAAATGGTCGCTTTGAACACTTACACTATATGATGTGATGAAATAGGGAAAGATGACTAACTGGGTTGACAAGTAACTTGGGACTGACCTCTGTCTGTTCAGAGTCAAAGCCTGAAAAGTGATTTTAAGTGGCTGATTTCCACATCATTTGTTTTCAATTTTCTTTGGCAAAGACACTTTCCTAATGTTTTTTTTCCTCTTGGTTTTTGTTCCATCTGGTAGAATAATTGTTTTGGAGTTGTTGGAACACTTTCAACAATAGACCTTAGTCAACGCCATATTTAATTTTTTGACATAAATGGAAACGAGGCTGTAAAAGTAGGAGCTTTTCGTGGATTACTGTTGTTTGACAACAGCGATTGTTGAACTGACGAAATGTCTTAACGATTTTTTTTTTACCATAAACAGTTTTGAAAGTTATGAGTTATAAAAATCACATGATTTAGGGACTTTACAGTGTGCCATTGTAAAGATGAATCACTCACAGCCTCTTTTTCAGCCGTGTTAAATTCAATATGGCGTCTAACCTGACTATAAAAGTCGACTATTAAAATAATCAGTGTCATTTTATTAAAATGTAACTTATCATAGGCTAACTGTCCAAACAGTCTCAGAATGTTAAAGTAATAGGCTACTGTAGCGCTGACTTTAATACTTTTGCTGTCTGTTATTAATGTCCACAGACATATTGAAGTGTGTCACTGCATGTTATGGACAATGTATATTTTGCTGTAAAGATTATCATGGACTCTGTAAAAGAGGAAGAAGGAACCCAGTTTCTCGTGTAACCAGAAACAATTTCATTTTTGTGATTTTAAGGTGGTTTATTCGAAATAGATTATAACACACATTAAAAAAAAATATATCAGATAATGGTGTTGTAGTCTTTACGAACAGAATAATTAGTGGAAAATATCTAATTGAGTGGAATGAAGATTGGAAAAGGCAGTTCACTACATGTGCACTATTCCTTACTATATTTTAAAGCCTTTACGTCCATAAGTAATGGCGTTTGATGGATTGAGGAAGTTCTTTCCAGTTTTGTGTGTAATATATATATATCAGGCATTGAGTAAACGGACTGTGAGTGGGACTAGTCAAAGTTCAACAAACCTTTATTTGTGTATTTGCATTCTCATTAGCATAATCATGATATTGGGCAGAGCCCTTATGAATAAACACAGCAGATGCACAGCTTATTATGCAATTTCCTCATTATTGACATTTCAAGCTCTTTGATTTCTCCTTCAGGACTGTTTCAGCTTTGCTAATATGTACTAATCTGATTTTCATATTTTCGCATGTTACTAAGCTAATTCTGCAATACATTAAGCACAAAGATACACAGTACACTAAAATATCAGGGTAAACAGTCCATTCCAATTAGATTCTGCGTTATTCTTCAGTACTGAATGAAGTAGTACAATATAAGTATCAAAATGTATCAGGATGATGACTTAAAATGCAGGCAAGGTAGTTCATTATGTTTTGGAACTGAGCTTCTGACTCACTTTGACCGCAGAAGTGCAGAATAAATCAAGTTCACTGTACTCTGGGGTTTTAATATTCACACCAGGACCACATAAGAAGCCTGCAAGAATCAAGTACATGTTCCCTTATAAAGTCAGCCTTGTAGTAATTTAATTATGCTCAAATATTTAGCCTACAGAACGACTTAACGGGATTCTGTTGAAATGATGATCGCTCTGTTTTGATTGGTTTGAACTATTCATGTTGCCAGAGGGTCATTTAGGGCCAGACTAGAACCAATGATACTGCATTCGACAGCTATTTTCAGTGGTAAACTTTTTACTAAAGGGGTTTATAGTAAACATACACGACTGCTTAAATGTTTGGGATAGTACGATTTTTATCTTAATAAACTATAGAGAATGTTTTTATTCAGCAATGATGCAATGATGACAATAAAGACAATAATAAATCAGGTTTCTATTTCAAATAAATTGCTGTTTTTAACTTTCTATTCATCAGAGAATCATAAAAAAAAAATGTTTTACGGTTTCCACAAAAATAATTAAGCAGCACAGCTGTTTTTGAACTGGTGATAATCAAAATTGTTTCTTAAGCAGCAAATCAGCAAATTAGAAGGATTTCTGAAGGATCATGTGACACTGAAGACTGGAGTAATGATTCTGAAAGTTCAGCTTTGACATCACATGAATAAATTACATTTTAAAATGTATAAAAATATAGTTATATTAAATAGTTTTACTGTATTTTCATCAAATAAATGCAGCCTTGGTGAGAATAAGAGACTTCTTTCAAAAACGACTGTACAGTATATGCCTAAACATTATATGATGAATTAGTGATATTTTAATCTGCAAGAATCTTGCATTTGAAACAGTGAAAAGTGAAACTACATTATCAATGCTCTGCACATTGTAATGAGAATAAATGCAGTGAATGAAACATGCTAATTAGTGGTTTTTGCTAAGGCAAGCAAAATTTTTATTGCCGCTCATACTCAGGGTTAGGGATTTGAACAAACTCTTATTAAACCTACCCTTATTAAACTTCGGTGAGTAACTCTTCCTGTGGTCATGAGGTTGTTCAGAAGAGGTGTGCTATTACTTTTGTGATGTGCGATCACTCACAGGCAGTTTTTTACTCAGGCTGTACACCATATCTAGGAACCTAGAATATCATAGAGGGGGTGCAACCATATAGTAATGTGCTAAAAACACTCAGAACATGTTAGCAACTGCATAGAAGTGACGTGGCAACCACCCACAACAGCCTAGCATTGCAGCGTGACTTTTGCATTGGTAAGCACCACTCACGTTTTGTTCAGAAAATTTAAAAATCTAGTTGTTTGCATTGTTTTAATGCAGTTAAGCAAAAAATGGAACTTTATCCAGATGCTTTTTACTCCTGTAAATTCCCTGTCAACAATGTTTCTCAATGAATCAGATGCCACTGTTGTCATATGTTCTAACCTGTTATCACACTTTCCCCCTCTATACCAGCGTTAAGAAAGCTATTTTGAACTGTACAGTAGTGTGACAAGCTACAAACTAGTTTAATACAGACTAAACTGTAGTTTAGTACAGTCAAATCACTCTTTTAAATGAATGCAATAGAAGGGCCACTTCAGGTTCCTCAAAGAACCTTTTAGTAAACAGTCTTTTTTTTTCTCATGCAAAAAAACCCCCCAAAAAAACCAATAAAAAATCTTTTGTGCAATGGAAATTTTGGATGCTAAAGGTTCTTCATGGAACCATAAATGCCAAGAACGAATCTTTATTTTTAAGAGTGTTACTGCTAGAATTAGAATACTGGAATTTATATAACACATAGTGACAAACAGTATCATTTTAGCATATATTTCACTTCACAAGAGATGATGCAGTGAATCACTTATTTAGGTGAACCGCCTTAAACAAACTGATTTACTAAAAGCAATCAGATTTTCTAATACTGCATATGTGACATACTTGTGGAAAATCTAGCATGTTTATGGAAAACTAGACTATTACACTCTTAAAAATGCTGGGTTAATAAATGCAACCCAGTGCTGGGTAAAATAGGGATAAACACAGCAATTGGGCTGTTTTGACCCAGCGATTGGGTTAAATGTTAACCCAACCTTCTGGGTAGTAACCCAACCGCTGGGTCAAAACAACTCAATTGCTGGGTTTGTCCCTATTTTACCCAGCACTGGGTTGTATTTAACCCAGCATTTTTAGAGTGTAGGAAGTTACCTTCTTAAAAGTAAAGGTTCCAAAAGGTTGTTTTCGCAATGTTACCATAGAAGAACCCAACAAACTTTTCACTATATTATAGTGTCACGCTATTGTAAAATGTCTGTAGTTAAGTTAGTAGCATCCCTACTTTCAGTTCGTCACACTGTTCTTTACATAATGTAGGCCTGCTATATGAGTAATACCTTGAACTTCTTTCCATTAACTAGCCTGCAAGGGATTTGAACTTTTCCTCTGTGTCAAATTACATGCCGATGTAGCAGCTTATGATATAATTGCGTAGAAATTAATACAGAGTAATATGAAACATACACAGTGACACCTTACACAGAGGAGCTATTCGTGCCTCGTGAAGCCAGCGGATGTGAGCCCATGCGTTAGGCCTAGTTCTCACTCGAGACGTCATCAGTGAGAGTTATATTTAAAGCTCTTATACTGAGAGCATCAGCCAGCTGACACTGTTAAACTACAGCTGTGCCTCAGCAACTTTTAGTGAAGAAGAACGGACCATCCGGTCGAAATTCTGCAGATACAAAACATGATGGGCAGAATTTAGAGTTTAGCTTTTTAGATTCAAGTTTAGGCTTTCACACTTTTTCTGATGTTTTTCCACTGCTTTCTGACAGGGTGTAAAACCGAATACATACAGCATGCAAGTACTGTATGTGAATACAAATGCTTCTGCTTAATGCAGAACTTTGGTTGCAAAAATGTTCATTTTCTGAGAAAAGGGAACAATATCTTTATACTTGCATTTAAATTAAATTATACTGTTTCATTCAGAAATTAGAGAAATGTATTTGGCACAAAAACATCTACCTTTATATTGAACTTAATTTTACAAAGTAACTGATAAAATTGGAATACAGGATAACCAAGATGAACACATATAGTGACAAACAGTATCATTTTATTAATGATTTATAGAAAAGAAGATGTAAATGGAAGCAAATTTTTCACCATTATCTCATAATTCTGAATTTTTTCTTCAAATTCTGAGTTTATATTGCACAATTAAGACCTTTTTTCCTCACAATTGTGAGATTTAAACACAAAAATGATAGATATACATTTAGAATTACACAATTTAAATTTCAAATTGTGAGATTAAAAGTTAAAGGGTTAGTTCACCCAAAAATGAAAATTAGGCTGCGTTTTACTCACCCCAGAGGCATCCTAGGTGTATATTACTTTCTCCTTTCAGACGAATCCAGTCGGAGTTATATTCAAAAATTGTCTTTGATCTTTCAAGCTGTTTAATGCCACTCATTGCTTCAGTCCAAAAGAACTTAAATAAAAAGCGCCCATCCATAAAAAAAAAGCTCCGGGGGGTGAACAAAGGCCTTCTGTAGCGAATCGATGCGTTTTTGTAAGAAAAATATCCATATTCAAAACGTAAAATAATCAATTGAATCTAGCTTGCGCTCACTGTTGTAAACAGAAGCAGTTCTAAATATATATAATTTAATATAACTGCGACTGGATTCGTCTGAAAGAAATTTTTTTTGGGTGAACTAACCCTTTAATATAGTAAACTTTTGATTGCATAAAAAGTCCATCTTGTGAGATATAAACTTGAAATTGCGAGGGGAAAGAAATCAGAATTGTGAGACAAAACGTCAATGTCGATTTATAACTCGCAGTTCTGAGGATAAAGTCAGATTTCCAAGACGTAAACTCATAATTACAAGTTTATATCTTACAATTGTAAGATATAAACTTGAAATTGTGTGAAATAAAGTCCAAATTGTGATGCATAAACTCACAATTGTGAAGAAAAAAGGGAGAAATGTGAGATATAAAGTCGCAATTAGTATTTAGCTTCCATAGATGGAGCAGTCTTATTTGTTTAGTGGATCTTTTATTTAGATGAATCATCTGAAAGAAACAGATTCACTAGGATTTCCTAATGCTGCATACAACATTTGTGGAAAAACTGTTCCCCTTCAGGAACTCGAGCTGCGTCGAAGTCGCTTTGGGAATGCCCTTGCGTGACCGCGTTCTGAAGCACGTGTCAAATCCGTCCAATGGAGCAGCGAGACGTCACCAGCGGGGTGACGCAAGCACCAGAAAGCATAAAAGCGCATCCAGCAGAGCGCAAACCAGCTTCTTCTCTTCAGTAGCGCTCTGTGTATGTGTCTGTCTATTTACTGTTGTCTGTCCGCACAAGCACTCATATATATAAAACAATGAGAAAGTCTATGGCGAGCGAACGGCATTACAAACGCTATGTTTCTCCCTGCCCATGATATCTGGCGGCGGGGGATACACACGATTTGTGTGTCGTTTGTTTAGGAGCGGAGCATGCACGGTCAGCTTTCGAGCAGCTGATTGTCATCACTGCGAGCTCTCGCTGCGTATGCTCTGCTCTCGCCTGGCTGTGTTTGATGAGAGCGGCCAGGCTCGCGATCCCGCTGGCAGCGGTCCCGCTGTTGCCGAGGCACAGCGCAGACTGTTGTCGTGGGGATCGCGGGTGGATTTAGCGGAGGGATCCGAGACGGGCTAGTCCTTTTCTCGGTCCTCACCCGCTAGATCCAGACGCTTCATCTATCTTCATCTATCTTCCTATGTGATGAGTGTCGAGACAGAGGAGACTGGACTCGCCACCACAGTCCCTCGCGTATGAGGTGTGATTCGTGATTATGGGGTGTGTTTCGTGCATTCGCCAAAATAAAATATTGTTTGGCCAGCCTAGAAACAGGATGCTCGTCCTAAAAATAATTAGACGAGCATGTTCTGAATCCAGATCACAGCCTTCACGACGGGGCCCTTCCGTTTTCCCCAATCTCCATGCTGAGGTGTCAAGATCGTGGAAGAAACCGTGCTCATCCCGTATTACAGCCCCACAGTCTCGAATTATTCAAAGAACATCGTGGGGCTGAATGATAAGGTATATGGGGCGATGCCAGTGGTGGAGCA
>NW_015505332.1:1688081-1720220 GCF_001515645.1 Sinocyclocheilus grahami
TTCTTCCCTTCGGCCTGTCACTCTCACCCCGCACTTTCACAAAGTGTGTGGATGCTGCTCTGGCTCCACTGCGACTCCAGGGCATCCGCATACTCAATTATATCGATGATTGGTTAATACTAGCTCAATCGGAACAGATGGCGGCTTGGCATCGAGATGTCGTCCTCGCCCATATAAGAGAGCTGGGGTTAAGATTAAACGCCAAGAAGAGTGTTCTTTCTCCACTACAGAGAACCACTTATTTAGGCGTGGTGTGGGACTCAACCTCGATGCAGGCACGTCTGTCTCCTGCTCGAATCGAGTCAATCCTCACGACAGTCATGAGAGTAAGAGAAGGCCAGTCACTCACTGTCAAACAGTTTCAAAGGCTGTTGGGCCTGATGGCAGCGGCGTCCAACGTGATACCTTTTGGCCTGCTGTACATGAGACCCTTGCAGTGGTGGCTCAGAACCAAAGGATTTTCCCTGAGGGGGAATCCGCTTTGCATGATCAAGGTCACGCGGCGATGCTTACGTGCCTTACAGGCTCAAGACCATCTTTCTCCTCGCTATTTCCTCACTAAAAAAGATCAGGGATCTTCAGGCACTTTCTGTTTCGTGCCTGGAGTTTGCATTCTGTCCTCCTCCGGAGCTGCCCCATGGCATAAGGCAGATCAGCTTTTTGTTTGTTTTGGTCCGCCAAAGAAGGGATTTCCGGCGACCAAGCAGACTATGTGTAGGTGGGTGGTCGAGGCCATCTCACTAGCCTACGAGTCCTCTGGCCTCCCGTCACCTATGGGGGTCAGAGCGCACTCGACCAGGAGTATGGCGGCCTCCAAGGCTTTCAACTTGGGTGTGGCCTTGCAGGACATTTGTGCTGCGGCGGGCTGATCCTCTCCGCACACTTTTGTCCGTTCTTACAACCTAGACCTGGCATCTACCCCAGGTTCCCAAGTTCTCTCTTCGTGATGTGCTCGCAAGATACACACACAGGCAGGGACTTGGTAGTATGGCGCAGTGGGTATTCTCGTTCCCAAAGCGACTTTGACGCAGCTCGAGTTCCTGAAGGGGAACGTCTCTAGGTTACGTATGTAACCATGGTTCCCCGAGGGAATGAGACGCTGCGTCTCTTTGCCATACTCCCTGCATCCCTGCAGGTCGCTACTTCATCGAAGCTGGTTTGCACTCTGCTGGATGCGCTTTTATGCTTTCTGGTGCTTGCGTCACCCCGCTGGTGACGTCTCGCTGCTCCATTAGACGGATTTGACACGTGCTTCAGAACGCGGTCACGCAAGGGCGTTCCTAAAGCGACTTCGACGCAGCGTCTCGTTCCCTCGGGGAACTATGGTTACATACGTAACCTAGAGATGTTTTTTGGAAGAGCTAGACTATTATGAAAACAGCTGAGCTAGGGTCATGCTAGCATTTAGCTAGGTTTGTTTGCACACTTTTCCACTTGCTTTCAGATAGTATGTAAGGCCTAAACCACACACCATGCAAGTATGTGAATGCAAATGTTACCAGCTACGATATAATGCAAATACTGTAATTACAAATATGTTAATTTTCTGAGAAAAGAAAATCATGCATCATTTGTTTGCAAATGCCACTTGGTTTATATCTAATTCAGTGACATTCAGGCATTTTAAGTGTCCAAATACTTTTTTTTTTTTTCAGAGCAGCAGATACTGTGTAAATCATTCATTTTTTGCAGTCTTAGCTCCAGTGATGAGGAGTATTAGCACACAGACAGATGACAGATGCAGTAGGTAGGTGGAGTGTGGCAGACTGCCTGTTTCAGGATTCCACGGCTCACACTCTCGCTTACTGATGCAGTGATAAAGAATTAAGCTTACTGTAATTGACTGTAATCAACATACACACAGCCAGGCCAGTACAGAGCCAATGGACCCTGCCACAGAAACATTTCATTACAGCAATGATGGACTGCTTATGAAACCGTTTAATGTGTGTGAATTAATATGTATGCATGAAGCGTGTTTTGATGAATAGGTAAAAGAATGCATTCATCTTTCATAAAATACAAATATGTATATTTAAAGACCTACGTATGCTGTGTGAAGAAATAGTAGGTTTGATGTTTTAAAGACAACATATTTAAATATTAAATAATTGTATTTATTAAAATTAACATTGTGTTTTGTACTAAAGGGTAAAGAAATATGATCTGTAAATATTTTCTGTACTTTTAGACATTTACCTGAAGAAAAACATTTTCATTTCCATTCAAATTTATTTTTAACAGCTTAGAAATAAGAAACATAATTGTGTTTAGTTTAAAATACTGTTAAAGCTATATATATAATCTTAATAGAATTAAAAGAAAATAGTAAGTTTGATGATATGAAGACATTGAAATATTGAATAATTGGCATTTATGTTGTACTAAAGCAAAAGGTAATTATTCAAATTTCTGTGCTTTTAGTATAATCATGAAGAGAGAAATTTTCATTTCCATTCAACATTTAGAAAAAATAAGAATAATTTATTAGGATTATTAAGAAATTAAAAGTATTTATTATTATAGTTGTTATCAAATTATTACTGGGAAAATTATGGCTCAAAATAAAATAAAAACTACAAATGTGATTTAAAAAAGACTCTTAAATATTAAATTACTGGTATTTATGTTGTAATTGTACTAAATACTAAGGAAAATTATTAAAATATTATGTAAGATATTTTCTGTACTGTTGTTAAATATTATTTATTGTAATATTTTATTCTAATTTATTTAGGTATCATTATCTGCAGCAAGTTTCTAAAGTTTATTACTTTGTGTCAAGAGTTTGTTCAAATCCCTAACCCTAAGTATAATCGATAATAATAGGGATGCTTTTAATCTTGAAGACTAAAATCCGGTGTGTTTTTAAGAGATCTGAATAAATAAAGCTCATGGGAATTGTCCATTAATATTACAGGGCTACATTAGTGCAGTGATGGAGCGCTGTATCCACAGAGCTGAATTTCTTTTAAGAAGACTCGCATGGCTCTAATTCATGTCAAATATCCATATTTTCATCAAAACACTCAGGTGCGTTGGGAGTGGAAAGATATTAGAAACATTCATTATCCTTTGACTATTATCTTTAAGGAATTAATCAAATCTGTAGCCATGAGGGTTTTTTTTACAGACTCTATTTAAAATGACAATTCAGTCAAACATGTTTATTGCAGATATTATTACCAAGATCAATTGAATTCTATCCCTAATATCCAAATAATTTTTGTTGCATTATTTATTTGCATTTCAACCATAATGTATTAAGTTTGAGTTTGTTTCCATAAAAATGTTTCTTTAAATAATGCATGCATAAGATTGTGTTTAAAATAACTAATGTGATGCCTGTAAATGAGTTCAGGAAAAGATTCATCAGTAAAGCTCTGGGGCTCTTTGCATAGATTATGCTATTGCATGTCTGCAACTCTGCATGTAAAAATGATTTGATACTGAGCTTTCTCTCATCACACTTTCATGTCAGATTTTCATTCATATTTTCAGCTTTCTGTTGTTTCTTCGATACACCCAGGCAAGTGGAGATTTGCGTAGCACTTTATCTTTTGGTTCATTTAAATGATCAATAATCAGCTTGTTTGTAAAACATGCTTTAAAGAAGCTTTGAGCTACAAAAAGATTTTAAAAAGAGAACCGTAAATTGTCCAATACCAATAACGGCAAGTTATATTTAAAGTCTTCTGAAGCCATAAAATGCCAGGCCAAATTTTCTGTCATTATTCACTGACTTTCAATGTTTTCACATTAAAGCTGGTTTGAGATAATGGTAACAACATCTGGCAGCAGTGCTTATGACTGTTTAGTGGCCTTCTCTCAAAAGCTCTGGGTTTGAGATTGAAGTGAGTTACAGTGGAGGGCATGTGTCTATTCTAGTTAGAGCAACTCAACATGACAGTAACCCTTGAGGTTGTGCTTGTGCTCTTGCTTATCATGTAACATGATGACATCCCTTCCTTGAGTGGAAGCTGCACTGTGAAGCTGCGTTCACAAACTGGTTGAGTAGTCCAGGGATTTTCACACTTTTTGGATCCAAGGACCATCTAATGGTCCCCCTTCATAAAATGAATATAAAAGTAGCTATGTATTTTAAGAGCTATATTTGAGAAAGACAGTAAGTATTATTGAATAAAAAACATTATTTATAATTAATTATATTTTAATTATATAATATTTTCTATACTGTTATATATAACCTCTAAACTGTAATAAACTGTATAAATTAATTAACTGTATGTATTAACTATAAGCAGATTTGTTTTTCACTTGTAGGGTTAAAATAATGTCTGTCTGTTTATAGACAAAAAATATTCAGTAATAATCTCATGATTTCTGAAAAATGATTGGAATAGTTATTTATTTATTTTATTATTAGAGTATTATTAGAGACATTTCCTGTAGAAACATTATATGTCTCCCAGGATTTCAAAATCTTAGACTAATTGTTTATTTTACTTTTTCTTTAGTTGTTAGGGAGTTTGAAAAACTCAACTGGAGAAGTTGTCTTTAACCATCTGTTTTTTTTTTTTTGGCCATTGCATCACATCTTTTTGACCCTATTATGTTTTTAAGACACCATGGCTGGTTAAAAATACTTTAGTTTTTCAAAACAAGTTGAGACCCTGCATTCTGAAACCCATCCAGTTTTTATGTGACCAACTCATAAGAAACCTGTCTGATTGGAGTCAGGTAAACCAGAAACCTGCTTAATTATACAAAGCTTGCTGATTCAGGCAACCCACAGACTAGACAATTATAAAAACATAGTTTTGCACATCCCTAAATGCACATATAAATGAGGTGTTGCCATCAGCATAAGGTTATGGGTTCAAAACTGGTGTTTCTTCTTTGCTAATCCATGTATGAGAAGCGCATTTTTTGAGTTTTGTCTTTAAACGCTTCCCACGTGGAGCTGCTGAAGTCTTTGTGGGATAAGCAGCTCTTGAAGGTAAGCTTTAGAAATGAGTTTGATGAAGGAGTCTGTTGTGTGAATTTTAATATCAGCCTGTGTTCGCTCCCCACTGACAGCGCATTAGTGTCATGTAGCTGTAAGCTGTCTCCTGCACGTCTCAGGGTTCATTTTCACGCTGGCTTACGGCTCTTTTGCGGGATGACCTAGGTTTAGCCGGAGAGGATATCTGCATTAATAACATGCTCTACACACACACACACACACACACACACATGCTGTCCCTAATAAACCCTCTTTTTCCTCCCTTCTCTGCCCTTCGCACTCGGTTTAACTGTGTTTCACGCTCTCGGCCCGCATTTTATGCTCATAATCTGCTGTACTCGATGTCCTCGGTCTGTAGATCAGTGAGCATCCAGGCTTCTGCTGTATAGGCCACCTGCTCATCTCTGTCTGGGACCGAAGGTGTGACCGGGACGGGCCGGCACACACTGACACACAGATCGGGCAGGTAAACACACACTGTGCTGCATGAAAAGTGGGCCAGCACGTGCCTGTGTCTCTGCTGTATAGTGTCCTTACTGGACCTCAACTGAGTCTCTTCATTATACACTGAAAAAAAGTGGTGTGGTATTTACTTTTTTATTTTTATTTTTTTTACAACAATTTGCACTCAGAAATTGCTGGTAAGTTTTGCAAATAGTTACAAAGAAATGGCTAGCAAAATATTGGATTAAACATAAAATTTTTAAGTAGGAAGACTGAAATAGTATTTTCTTGTAAAGCATTTGTAACAACGTTCGTAGGTCGGGAAGAAGGAGACGGGAACCGGCGAACATTTAAACAAGTTAATGAAATAAACAAACACAAAATGAAAGTAAAGCGGCAGCCCTTTGCGGACGACTGCCGCACACAAAACACAAAATAAAATCCAGGCCTGGTCCTCTCTCATCCAACACTCGTCACTCCTTCTTTTATCCTCCCGGAGCTCCTCTGTGGGACTCGAGACTGGTGAGTGGCGCAGGTGTCGCTCATTAGCATTTACTCCACCGGCCTCGCTCCGTTCCCACGGCTCTCGGCCCCACCCCTCTCATCACAGCATTCTATGGTAATCTTTGTTGTATTTACAACTTTGAACAATAATTTTTGCAGTATAGTTCAAGTCAGCTCAGATGTTTGAATTATGAAATTGATTTTTACAGTTTTAGGTTAGTGAGCGCAGAGGTCAGATGATCATAAAATGTTGAGATATTTCTATTATTAGTTTTATAGTAGGTGGTAGTTTGATTGAAGGAAGAGTGTTTCCTTTTAGATTTTCCTATGGGGTTTTATAATGGGGGTTTTCAATTTGTTAGTTAAATAAATCCTTTGGTGAACTTAAAGGGATAGTTCACCCAAAAATTCTGTCATTAATTACTCACGCTCATGTCGTTCCAAACCCGTTTTTTCAATTTGTTAGTTAAATAAATCCTTTGGTTCCATACCCGTAAGACCTTCATTCATCTTCGGAACACAAATTAAGATATTTTTGATGAATTCCAAAAGCTCTCTGACCCTCCCATAGACAGCAAGGGTCCTAGTCTCAGCCTCAGACGTCACGCCCACGGACCGCTGGCTGAACTTCTGATGCATATGGCACACAAAAGTGGAAACACTTTTCATGCTGTGACGCCAAACCCCCTCACGAAAGAAGAAAGCTGTCATATTTACAACTGTGACGTCAAGCACTTATTACGATCAACTAAACACTGGATATTCAAAAGTACTGTATGTGAAATATTTAAAGTTTGCGGCATAGAATCTTTAAAATACGTCCAAGAGTTTTACACACCGGTCTGTTATTGTTGCGACATTTCCATGCCCCGAAACGTGACACTGAACGAAACGAACTGTGAAATGGCCTCATGGGCGGGCCTTGGCCAATGAAAGCTGCCATGGATTCCAGACCTTCAGGTCTGGCTACGGGAGACTACAAGGGTCCTACCACAATTAAGGTCCAGAAACATAGCAAGGACATCGTTAGAATAATCCACGTGACATCAGTGGTTCAACCGTAATTTTTCAAAGCTATAAAATACTTTTTGGACACTGAAAAATACACGGTTCTGTGTCAGCATCACGATGTATGCTGACACATACGTTGCTTATGTTCAGATCAAAGCACGTGCATACGTTGTTACGGTCAAAGTTTTGTTATCTTTTATTTGTGAGTATTGTGTATACTGATTTGGTTCATTGTCACATTCTCGGTGGGGTCTGCTTAGGCTTTGTTGTCATGGAGCACATGGCCTTTTGTTTTGACGGCTCACCATGTGCTCCGCTGTCATCGTGGTGTATACCCCGCCCCTCTTGTTATCCCTGTTAGCTAATTCTCCCTCCTCACCTGCAGCTTGTTTTGTCCTCATTATCTTCCCTTTATCTTGCCCTCGTGTTTGCTGTCTTGTGTCAGTCCGTAATGTGTTGTTCTGAAGCTCAGATCATCTCGGTGCATGTTGTGTTTTCTGACCCAGTCTTGTTTTGTTTATTTTTCTAGTCTAGTTGGTCTGGTGTTCCTGTTTTTGTCACCCTCCCCTTTTTACCCGCCTGCCCCTCTAGGACTCTGGTCGGCTCTCTGCCTAGGCTCTCTCTGACCGTATGCCTGTCTCTTCACAGCAGCCCCTTCCGATTCCTCTCTGCTCACGCACGGCACTGCCTCTAGAATTCAGCGGCGGCTTTCAATTGCTGGCTCGCCGCCTCTCTGCCCCGATGGCTTGGCAGAAGCTGGTCGTACCTCCGCGCTGATCAAGCTGACTATTTGCTGGTGGATTTGCTATCCGGCTGATTTATTGACAGAGCATTTTCTGTTATCCCAGTTTTCAATAAACTTTGAATTTTTTGTTTCACCTGCTGTTGGATCCCGGTCTCGTTTCTGACAGTACGGACTGACCAAGATGGATCCAGCGGGTGAGGAGTTTGTTTGATCGGCCATCGCTCATCAATGAGCTCTCCTCGGCCACCAAGCCAGCCAGCTCTCGTCCACCGCTCAGGAGGTTGAAACCCTCAATGCCCAAATTGCTGAATTAAGCGGCCGCTTCCGCGAACTCCAACAAGACGTTCTGTCATCCTCCACTTCAGCGGTCCCCCTGTCTCTTTCTCACCGTGACCGCGAGCCCGAGCCGCACGCCAACAACCCGCCCTTGTATGATGGAGGTCCGTATTCATGTTGGGCATTTTTATCTCAGTGTTCACTGGTGTTCGCGCTGCAACCACACCGATATGCTACAGAACGGTTAAAGGTTGCTTACGTCATTACTCTGCTGACAGGAAAGGCTCGCGAGTGGGGGACTGCCGTTTGGGATGGTAGAGCCTGCTTCTGCACTGATTTTGAGGAGTTTCGCTGAGAAATGACAAGGCTTTTTGATCACTGTGTTAAAGGAGATGAGGCTGCATCCAAACTAGCGTGGCTCCGTCAAGGAAGCCGTTCCTTGATTGAATATGCCATCCAATTTAAGACTCTAGCAGCTTCCTGCGATTGGAATGAAGGGGCACTGCGAGCTATGTTTCGGGAGGGGCTTAACTTCGAAATCCAGGATGAGATTGCTACCCACGCTCTACCCCAAGACCTGGAGGGCTTTATCAATCTGGCCACTCGAGTCGAAAGCTGCCTCCGCTTGCATCAGCGATGCTTGGTTCCCCGCTCGTCCTGGGGGCTGGAGGAGACCCAGCCTTTTAAGAGCCACCCACCACCTCAATCGCCCCTGGCTGAACCTGAGCCCATGCAGTTGGGGCGACTTCGATTGTCTGCTCAAGAGAAACAACAGAGGCTGGTTTGGGGCCTCTGCCTTTACTGTGGAAAGCCGGGCCACTTTGCTCAGTCATGTCCTTTAAAAGCCAAGGCACACTAGTCAACCGGGGAGTCCTGGTGGGCGTTTCTCCAATTATCTCCCCTCAGTCACGCACCCAACTCTCTGCCACCATCACTTTCCTGATTGATTCTGGCGCCGAAGCCAGCTTTCTGGACTGCAGCACGGCCAAGAGCTGGGGCATCCCTGCCATTCCCCTCTCCTCTCCTGTCACTGTCTGGGCCTCTCTGGCCAGCCTGTAGCCACTATCACCCACACCACCTCCTGTGTAAGTCTTGTTGTGTCGGGCAATCACCATGAGTCTGTTGTGCTGTTCCTCCTGGAGTCCCCATATGCTAATCTTGTTCTGGGGCACCCCTGGTTGGCTCAGCACAGCCCTCATGTGGATTGGTCCCACAGCCAGATTGTGTCTTGGAGTCAGTCTTGTCATGCGTGTTGCCTAGATGGAGTCTCTCCTTCTGTGTCTGTGTCTCCTGTGTTGCAGATTGAGGCAGCTGATCTCACTGGGGTCCCGGGGGAGTACCATGATCTGCGGCTGGTTTTGAGCAAATCCCGGGCCCCCTCGCCCCCCCCCCCCCACCGGCCTTCAATTGTGCCATTGATCTCCTCCCAGTCACTTCTCCGCCCCGGGGTCATCTCTTTTCCCTGTCAAGTCCAGAACAAGAGGCTATGGACAAATACATTCAAGAATCCATGAAAGCTGGTCTCATTCGCCACTCGTCTTCCCCTGCTGGCGCTGGGTTCTTCTTCTTTAAGAAGAAGGATGGCTCTCTACGTCCTTGCATTGATTACCGAGGGTTAAATGACATTACCGTTAAAAACAGGTACCCCTTGCCGTTAATGTCATCTGCCTTTGAACTCTTGCAGGGAGCCACGGTCTTCACTAAGTTAGACCTCCGCAACGCCTATCATCTCATCCGCATTCGCAAGGGCGATGAGTGGAAGACAGCCTTCAATACCCCCACGGGACATTATGAATACCTTGTCCTTCCGTTCTGGCTTACTAATGCACCTGCTGTCTTCCAGGGCATGGTCAATAGTGTGTTGGGAGACATGATTTAATCAGTTTGTCTTTGTGTACCTCGATGATATTCTCATCTTTTCTCCATCCCTTCAGGTACACACTCAGCACATGTGCCAGGTTCTCCAACAGCTGCTGGAGAACCATGTCTGCTGCTGGAGAACCTTCTCCGCCTTATGTCAAGGTGGAGAAGTGCGAGTTCCATGCCAAGTCGATCTCATTCCTGGGCTTTATTGTTTCAGCTGGGGAGATTAAGCCGGATCCGGCCAAGGTCGAGGCTGTCGCTAAGTGGCCAGTCCCTGGCTCCAGGAAGGCTCTGCAGCGTTTCTTGGGCTCTGCCAACTTCTACCGGCGATTCATCAGGAACTTTGTCCAGGTAGCTGCACCCTTAACGCCGCTTACCTCCATCAAGGTACCGTTCACCTGGAGTGCTCAGGCTCAGGAGGCCTTTGATAATTTAAAGTCCCGGATTATCTCTGCTCCTGTTCTCTCCATTCCAGATCCCGAACGGCAATTCATTGTTGAGGTGGAAGCCTCTGAGGTCGGGGTAGGCGCAGTCTTGTCCCACCGTTCCTCTAAGGATGGGAAGGTGCACCCCTGTGCATATTTCTCCCATCGCCTCAACCCAGCTGAACGTAATTACGACATTGGCAACCGGGAGCTGTTGGCGGTTAGGTTGGCCTTGGGTGAGTGGCGTCACTGGTTGGAGGAGTCAGCTCCCCCCTTCTTGGTCTGGACGGATCATAAGATCTTAGAATATATCCATTCTGCCAAGAGGCTGAACTCGCGCCAGGCTCGCTGGGCACTCTTCTTTGACCGATTTGACTTCACCCTATCGTACTGGCCCGGGTCCAAAAACGTTAAGGCCGATACTCTATCCCGCCACTTCGAGTGCCCGGGAGAGAAGACCCCAGCCGATGCCATACTCTCTGAGGGAGTGGTGGTAGGGGCCCTCTCCTGGGACGTCGAGCGGAGGGTGGAGGAGGCCGGACGAAGGGAGGAAGTGCCAGTTGAGTGTCCTGCGACTAGGTTGTTCGTGCCGGCTGTGCTACTCCCTGAGGTCCTTCAGTAGGGTCAGGAATCTAGGGTTGCCTGCTATCCAGGAGTCAGGAGGTCGCTGGCTGCCATCCGCCAGAGATTTTGGTGGCCCTCTATTGGCCAGGATGTCAGGCAGTTTGTATTGGCTTGCTCTGTTTGTGCCCAGAACTAGGTCTCTAACCGTCCCTCCGTTGGTCTACTCCAACCCCTGCCCATCCCCTCTCGCCCCTGGTCACACACAGCCTTAGAATTTGTTTCTGGCTTACCCCCTTCAAGAGGCTACACTGTTATTCTCACGGTGGTGGATCGCTTCTCTAAGGTGGTTCATTTTGTGCCCCTACTCAAACTCCCCTCTGCCAAGGAGACAGCCCAACTGGTTATTGACCACGTCTTCCGAATCGACGTGGTCTCTGATAGGGGTTCCCAGTTTGTCTCCCGTTTTTGGCAGGAATTTTGTCGACAGATCGGGGCCTCTACGAGTCTGTCGTCAGGTTTTTATCCCCAGACCAATGGACAAGCGAGCCAATCAGGATCTCGAGCGAGCTCTCCGCTGCCTGGCGTCCCACAATTCTGCCTTTTGGAGCCAACAGCTCACTTAGATTGAGTATTCCCACAATACTCTCCCGGTAGCATCCACAGGTATGTCACCATTTGAATGTTCTGTTGGCTATCTACCGCCTTTGTTTCCCTCTCAGGAACCCAATGCTGCGGTACCATCTGCCCTAGCCTTTGTCCAGAGATATCGTAGTGTCTGGAGGAAGGCTAGGAAGGCCTTGGTCCAGGCCTCCAGACGGCCCAAAGCAGCAGTTGATCGCCACCGGATTCTGGCGCCCCGCTTTGTCTGTGGTCAGAAGGTATGGCTGTATACCAAGGACCTGCCTCTCAAGGCTGTCTCTCGCAAGTTAGCGCCTAGGTTCATTGGTCCATACCAGATCACCAAGGTCCTTAATCTGTTTGCGGTACGGCTCAAGTTGCCTCCCTCTCTTGGTCGGGTGCACCATGCTTTTCATGTATCCAGGGTTAAACCTGTGTTCAGATCTCCCCTTAATGCCAACATTTCATCCCCTGCCCCCCCCACAATACTCTCCCGGTAGCATCCACAGGTATGTCACCATTTGAATGTTCTGTTGGCTATCTACCTCCTTTGTTTCCCTCTCAGGAACCCAATGCTGCGGTACCATCTGCCCTAGCCTTTGTCCAGAGATATCGTAGTGTCTGGAGGAAGGCTAGGAAGGCCTTGGTCCAGGCCTCCAGACGGACCAAAGCAGCAGTTGATCGCCACCGGATTCCGGCGCCCCGCTTTGTCTGTGGTCAGAAGGTATGGCTGTATACCAAGGACCTGCCTCTCAAGGCTGTCTCTCGCAAGTTAGCGCCTAGGTTCATTGGTCCATACCAGATCACCAAGGTCCTTAATCTGTTTGCGGTACGGCTCAAGTTGCCTCCCTCTCTTGGTCGGGTGCACCATGCTTTTCATGTATCCAGGGTTAAACCTGTGTTCAGATCTCCCCTTAATGCCAACATTTCATCCCCTGCCCCCCTCCCCCTCGTCTTGTGGATGGTTCTCCTGTCTATTCTGTTAGGAGATTGCTAAATGTCCGTCGTCGTGGCAGGGGTTTCCAATAGCTGGTGGACTGGGAGGGTTATGGTCCGGAAGAGAGGAGTTGGGTTCCGGCTCGGGATATTCTGGATCAGTCACTAATCAAGGACTTCCGCCGGAGACAAGGTAACCTGGTGGCGTCCTTGGGGGAGGGGGTACTGTCACGATCTCGGTGGGGTCTGCTTAGGCTTTGTTGTCATGGAGGACATGGCCTTTTGTTTTGACGGCTCGTCATGTGCTCTGCTGTCATCGTGGTGTATACCCCGCCCCTCTTGTTATCCTTGTTATCTCATTCTCCCTCCTCACCTGCACCCTGTTTTGTCCTCATTATCTTCCCTTTATCTTGCCCTCGTGTTGTCTTGTGTCAGTTCGTAATGTGTTGTTCTGAAGCTCAGATCATCTTGGTGCATATCGTGTTTTCTGACCCAGTCTTGTTTTGTTTATCTAGTCTAGTTGGTCTGGCGTTCCTGTTTTTGTCACCCTTCCCTTTTTACCCACCTGCCCCTCTAGGACTGTGGTTGGCTCTTTGCCTAGGCTCTCTCTGACCGTATGCCTGTCTCTTCACGGCAGCCCCTTCCGATTCCTCTCTGCTCACGCTCGGCACAGCTTCTGGAATTCAGCGGTGGCTTTCAATTGCCGGCTTGCCGCCTCTCTTCCCCGCTGGCTCGGCAGAAGCTGGTCTGACCTCCGCGCTGATCAAGCTGACTATTTGCTGGCGGATTTGCTATCCGGCTGATTTATTGATGGAGCATTTTCTGTTATCTCAGTTTTCAATAAACTTAGAATGTTTTGTTTCACCTGTTTTGTTTGTTGAATCCTGGTCTCGTTTCTGACATTCATTCTTTTCTCTCGAGGTTGAGCTCCACCCCTACACACCTGCAGCTTGTTTAGGAAGGACGCTCTGGACTGAAGATAAGGCGGAAGTTGCGCTTGTGTTGTGGCTCTCCTTGTTCCAGTGCGTGTCCGCCACAGTCACTACCACGCTCTTTGAGCATGACTCGCATTTGTTGAGAAGCTCCTGCCGTCCAGCTACCGTTGATGAAGAGTGCCTTCAGCGAGCTTCGTGCGCGTCTTGTTGTCAAGCCATCCGCTGATAAGCGGTGCTTACTCTGTTTATTTTTGTGTTTTATTTGATGTGTCTGTTGATTTGTGTTTTGTTTGTTTATTGGATACATATCGATTTATTTTGCTTTAGTTTAGATGATTTAATTCTTTATTATATCTGTTGCGGTTGATTAATGTGATGCGTGAGCTGTTTGGCCATTAATAAATGGTTAAATTGATCTTCTGTCTTGCGTGTCCTTTTTATGTTACTTAACCCCTTCCTGAACGAAGGGTGACGTGGAGGAGATGAATAGTTGAATAAAGTCGTTATTTTTGTTTTCTTTTTACACACATTCTCGTTGCTTCGTAAAATTACGGTTGAACTACAGATGTCACATGGATCATTTTAACGATGTCCTTACTACGTTTCTGGACCTTGATCATGTTAGGATCCTTGCTGTCTATGGGAGGGTCAGAGAGCTCTCGGAATTCATCAAAAATATCTTAATTTGTATTCCGAAGATGAACGAAGGTCTTACGGGTATGGAACGACATGAGGTTGAGTAATTAATGACAGAATTTTTGGGTGAACTATCCCTTTAACTTGATGATAATTTGATGTTTTGTTCTACAACATAAACTGCACACACTAACACCCCAAACTGTGTTATCTAGTTGCATATTAGTAACACACGTTTTCAAAAATACACAAAACTGCTTCACAAAAATTCACATTTTCGGTATGGGTATGTGCAGTTCAGGTTGCAGAACGAAACATCAAATTATTGGGGGTGAACTATCCCTTTAACTTGATGATAATTTGATGTGTTGTTCTACAACATAAACTGCACACACTAACACCCCAAACTGTGTTATCTAGTTGCATATTAGTAACACACGTTTTCAAAAATACACAAAACTGCTTCACAAAAATTCACATTTTCGGTATGGGTATGTGCAGTTCAGGTTGCAGAACGAAACATCAAATTATTGTCAAGTATGTTTATAAGAAGTTTGGGGTCTGTAAATTTCTTTGAAAGAAATTAATACTTTTATTCAGCAAGGATAATGTCAATTTGACCTATCAATAAAAATAGTTACTGTCGCTCACTCGGACAAACACAGTTGCTAACTGTCTTACAATGACAGCTGTCAGTGTGAAAACCTTTGTTCCAAGATGTTTTTGATAAATTCTGGACACAGAAGGACCATCATTCAAGTGGGACTTAAATATGCCATGGAGGGATATAAAAGATTTTAAAATAAATATGTAAAAATACATATCACAATGCAAGCGGGAGCAGCCTTGTGTTACGGTCGTCATGATCGCAATGACAATACCGCGGATCAACACTGTTCATCTTACTGCAGTGTAAGATTAAGCTAATTTACATTTAACCAATTTAATATGGAGAGGCACTGAAATGTAAACCTGCGTTTATGTGTTTGTGATTTACACTGTGGGATGACGTGAGAACAGTTTGCTATTTAAGTTTGTTCTTTCACTAACTTTAACGTTAGCTAGTTTTAGCCAGATATACCTTGCTGAAGCACAAGATGTCATTTACATTCTGCTTGAGCAGATGAAAATTGTAACTTAATGAGAGTATGACAACCAGAAAATGAACATTTTCATCTTCGGTGGGATTGGGGTTAGATGCTTAGGGACATTTTGCTCTGTTTTGGTGGGGTTTAGGAAATGGAATAAAATGCATTCCATTCCCCATCCTCTCAGGATACCTGGGCACATCGTTTTACCATTTTTGTAGCATAAACACCATCAAACCAATGAAAGCTTCAGATATTCCAACGTTTGTCTATGGCGCTGAAATCGACTGCCATTGGCTCATCTGCGCTCGAGGGGAGGGGCATACCGATAAGTCAGTTGATCAAAAGTGAGAGATTTATAATGTTTCAAAGATTTTTATTTCAAATAAATGCTGTTCTTTTTTACATTATATTCACCAAAGAATCCTGAAAAAATATTAAGCAGGACAAGTGTTTTCAACATTAATGATAAGAATAATAATAATAATAATAAATGTTTCTTGAGCAGCAAATCGGCATGATTTGTGACACTGACAAAGTGACACTGACGACTGGAGTAATGATGCTGAAAATTCATCTTTGCATCACAGGAATGAATTACATTTTAAAATACTGTATTTCAAATAGAAAACAGTTGTTTAGAATTATATTAATATTTCACAATATTACTGTATTTTATCAAATAAATGCAGTTTTGGAGACAATAAGAGACTACTTACAAAACCATCATAAAATCTTACTGACCCCAAACTTTTGAATGTTCATTTACATATTAATAATAGAGTTGATTTCAAATAGCATTTTAACAGCGTTACAGGAGTGACTAGCAGGTTTAATCTGCTGTTCTCCCTTCTGTTGCTTCTCAAAAAGTTCTGTCCGTCTGCCAGCACAAGTGTTGCGTGCGTCTGTGCTCCGATGGTAGCGCAGGTATGAATGTTAGCGACAGGCCTCAGGGTAATAATACAATGACACAGTTCTCAATCTATCTCTGGATTGAGGACGGATCACTATAATTATGCTTCATCTCTCAGGACCCAAATCATGACCCGTTTTCTCTCAGCGGAGTGACCCACACGCATGAAGACATATAAAGGAATACACTAAGGAGCAATGCAAGAAAGCGCACGCACGCACACACACGAATGATGGCTGTGTCATGTGTTTATGCAGACACAGATGGGAAATATTGTTGCCCCAGACTGTCAGTGATTTATTCAGCATGTGGAATATTCCAGTGAAAGGAAAATACGGTACAATGCAAATATGCAAACTTCATTGAGGCACTGCTGCACCTCGTACTTGTTTTGACAGTTTCTCCGGAGGTAAATGTAAAATAGATCCAGGAGGACAGGATGGCTGTGTTCAGAATGGAACGCAAGCTTATTTAATGTGCTGTATACTGGCAAAGATTTTTAAAAAATAGCATGTGAAATATACAACGGTTAACGTTTCCGACGTTTGTATGCTGCATTGTTGTCAAATGGCCTCCTCTTGTTGCATGTACTGTATAATTCAGCAAGTGGAGTTCAGTTGTCGTCTTGAAAATAAATAAACATGAGCCTTTTAATCTAAATTTCTATTAAAAAAATTCCTTAAAGGGATAGTTCACCCGAAAATGAAAATTTTCATAATTGTTGTTTCAGACCTGAATCAATTTCATTCTTCTATTGAACACAGAAGAAATTAATTTGAAGAATGTTGGTAACCAAATTTGCTGGTGGCCATTGACTCACATAGTATGGTGGAAAAAAAATACAATGGAATTCAATGGCTACCAGCAACTGCTTGGTCGCCAACATTCTTCAAAATACATTTTATGTTCAACAGATTAAAGAAATTCATACAGGTTTGGAGCAACATCATGGCCTCCTCTTGTTGCATGTACTGTATAATTCAGCAAGTGGAGTTCAGTTGTCTCTTGAAAATAAATAAACATGAGCCTTTTTATCTAAATGTCTATTAAAAAAATTCCTTAAAGGGATAGTTCACCCGAAAATGAAAATTTTCATAATTGTTGTTTCAGACCTGAATCAATTTCATTCTTCTATTGAACACAGAAGAAATTAATTTGAAGAATGTTGGTAACCAAATTTGCTGGTGGCCATTGACTCACATAGTATGGTGGAAAAAAAATACAATGGAATTCAATGGCTACCAGCAACTGCTTGGTCGCCAACATTCTTCAAAATACATTTTATGTTCAACAGATTAAAGAAATTCATACAGGTTTGGAGCAACATGAGGGAAAGTATATGACACAACTTTCATTTTTTTGGTGAACTATCCCTTTAACTCTGGACACTTAGACCAAATTTTGTCAAGGAAGTGATTGAGTGGATTTTAATTTTATAATAGATGTTTTATCATTGCTTGACTGTTTTTGAAGGTAACCTAAGCAATAAATAACAACTATTTCATTTACAATATTTAGAGTATTATTATAATTTTTTGTGTATTATAATAGGTGTTTTATCAGTGTCTAATTCTTTTTGAAGGGCATTTAAAAGTGTGAAATTATCTTATTTTAGCATTTTCTGTCTGTAAGATGATTTTTTTAAAGTAACTAATACTTTTATTGAGCAAGGATGTTTTCAGTTGATAAAAAGTAACAGTAAAGTCATTTATAATGTTACAAAAATGTATTTTAAATAAATGCTGTTCTTTTGAACTTTCTATACATTAAAGAATCCTGACAAAAAAGGATCGCAGTCTCCACAAATAATATTAAACTGCACAACATTGACTTTTATTTAGTTATTTAGCAGAAAATCAGCACGTTAGAATGGTATCAGAAGGATCGTGTGACACTGAAAACTGGAGTAATGATGCTGAAAATACAGCTTTGTATCAAAGGAATAAATTACATTTTAAAATATATTCAAATAGAAAAACGTATTTTAAATATTTCAAAATTACTGTTCTTTTATCAAATAGATGCAGCTTTGGTGAGCAAGGATTTAAAAATATATACATACCTCAAACTTCTGAATGGTACTATATAAACATATGCATACTATGACTACTACATACTGTACTGCAGAAATAGTAAGAGTAGTATGGTGTGCTATTCTGCCATTAAGAAAAATGTTTGGGCTTTTTTTCTCCCTCAGACGTGAGCTCCATCATTACCTTTCTTTTAAGTGTTTTGTAGTATCTAATATTATTTGTCTCCCTGTTTGTGAATTCTGTCTCACTTAAAATTTTTATAAGCTTCCAAAAGAGAGAGAGGGAGAGGGAGGCTGGGAGACAGATGGATTAAAGGTGGAGGGGGGCTGTGAGAGGAAGACACATGAGAGGAGGCTGCCAGTGAGTTTGTTGGAAAGTTGGATCTCATTTTTTAGCTCGTTCTTTTTTTGTCTGATATTGGGCTGCATGATTATATCAATACTCATAATTGTTGATTTACTTACTGCCATCCCAATTATTAATTTCAATTAATAGTATTTATATTAAATGTGCCCTCAGTGATGTTTTCGTTTATTGCATTGGTTGATGGTGAGCGTGATTTGACCAAGTACAACATGTTCCTGGATCAACAAGGATGTACATCATTCCAATCAACCAATCAGAATTGAGAGATCACTTTTCAGGAAATGTCAGTTTTAGGCTTACAATCAGGATTAGGTGCTTCTACACCCTTGTTAATCAGCTATCATTTCCCTCTGATTTTAGGAATAAATTATGGGTAAGGTTATGTTTAGGAGTAGGGATTGGGTTAAGTCTGTATTTTTGGACAGTAATGTTGATCCAGGATCAACAAAAGATGTTGAGGAACATGTCTTACTTGGCAAAATCACGGCGACCATTGGTTGATATGGCTATTTTGGGCTTCTACTAACACTGAGCAGAATGAATGTACCATCATACATAAGCAAAAGTTGTAAGTTACCAAAAGCATTGTAGAAATCGTGATTATCTATTTAATCATGCATCTCTTGCCTGATATGTATGACCAAATATGACCAAATTCAGTTTAAGATGTGGCTTAGCACACTTTTTACATGTGAATTTGAACTGTTTGCCCACATGCAACAGGATGTTGAATCAGAATTTGAATCAGACTAATATAAGAGACTGTAGTGAATTGCAATTCAGAAATTCGTCAAAAATTCACACATCAGGTCAATTTTATTAGTCACATTTTGCAACATAATTGCATCATTAATTTTGAGTAATTATCAATTATGCCTATTTATTCCCTCATTTGTGGAATATATTTCTTATTCAAGTGACATAATTCTCTAAATCAAGTTCAGTAACAATTTACAGTAACATAGTTTTCAAATATATATATATAGAGAGAGAGAGAGAGAGAGAGATAGACAGATAGATAGATATATTTTTTCAAATTGTATGTTTTCAATATTTATTTATATCTATAATAACTTCTATATATATATATAGACAGACAGACAGACAGATTGATGGATATTCTTTTTCAAATTGTATGTTTTCAATACTTATTTATATAATATCTAATATATATATATATATATATATATATATATATATATATATATATATATATATAAAAGTCTTTTTAAAAAATAACTATATATATATATATATATATATATATATATATATATATAAAAGCCTTTTTAAAAAATAACTTAAATTATTATTAATATTATTAAAAATAACATTAATATTTAATAATTAAAATATAAAAACTCAAATATATTGTACTGCATTTTACAAAGTAGAAGTGATACTAAAGAAGTAGAAGTGTTACTAAAAACTACACTTCACCAATATTATTTTAATTTTAATTCTGCTTCCTTATATTAAATTCTGAGTTACAATTCTGTATTGTATGTGTCACTTCAGTTCAAATCTCAATGGCCCTGATTTACAGATAACTTTGCTTGCTTGTTCTGCAACAGTTTCCTTCAAAACTGAGCTCATAAACCATCATTGCCACTAATTCATCCTTTGATTTCCACATCGTCTCATGCACTCATCAGATCCCTGCTGTCATACATACTATGAGCTATACATAGCGAACGGAGAGAGCGAAAGACAGAAGAGAGAGAGAAAGAGAAACAGAGTATTTCATGGATGGCTAGGTTGCTATGGTAACAAGATATGGTCTCTCTTTTCCCAAAAAAGTCCTCGTTCCCTCCGTTTCTCTCGAAACCCCTCGTTTTTCTGTCTCTTTCTCTTTTCCATCTCTGTTTTTTCTCCCTCCTCTCCGTCTCTCGCTTGTTTTCTCTCTCCCACACGTTTTAGCACTCTCTCTCTCTTTTCGTCCAGGTCTATCCTTGTCTTCCATACCTCTCTCGTTCCCCCTCTCTCTCAGATCATCTGTCTCTTTAACACTCACTTATATTCTATTCTTTTCCTGGTTGTCATGGCAATAAGCTGGGGGTGTGTGGGTGAATGAGAGAGAGAGTGGGTGTTTCGGAAGTGACATCTCTTGGGCAGTAACCTTGTTTCCTGTATGTAGATTTGGGGGGCGGGAGCTGTAAAGTGCAGCTACAGTGACGCCGTGTGGAGGATGCGGCGAGGATATGAGCAGGTAGATGCGAACGCTGCTTCAGGAGCTTCCAGCTATTGATCAGTGCTGCATGAGTGCGGCCTTTCTTTTCAGAACTCCAGTGTGCAGTGGGAATAAGCAATGGAAAACCACGCTTTAATCTCTTCATATCTCAGCTCTTTCTCCTAGAGCGCAATGAGATTAGAAAACTCAGACTTTTGCTAAAAACAATGTATTTTTGAATCAAAATGGCAGTTTTGTGGCTTTTATAGACAAAAATGTCTGTTAGCATTCCCATTCATCCTAATAGAACTTAGTGCAGGACCCCTGATGTTACGTGAGATCTGCCATCTTTGCTAATGGGAACCACTAAAGATTTGAATCAGTCATCTGAGTTGTGATGTCCAAAGCAGTAGGAAAAATGTTGGTCCGGCTTTTTAGAATTAAATGAAATACAACCAAAATCAAAGTACGTCTTATTGCAACATGTGCCAACCCTCTTTATCTAATGAGAATCTATTGTGAACAGCTGTGGTTTCCCTAAGGGTAATAATATAATATAATAAATAATTAGTAGTAGTTGTAGTAGTAGTAGTAGTAATAATAATAAAAGTTGTTGATAATATTATTATTTAAAAATCTTAAAAGAAATATCTTGTGAAAAAGGAATATAACATATTATTATTATTATTATTATTATATGTTATATTCCTTTTTCACAAGATATTTCTTTTAAGATTTTTAAATAATAATATTATCAACAACTTTTATTATTATTATTATTATTATTATTATTACAACTACTACTACTAATAATAATAGTAATAATTATTTCCTTTTTACAATAGTTATATTTATTTTGTTTAAAATTATTTGATAATGATAATATCAACAACTTTAATAGTAGTAAAAATAATGTAATAATAATAGTACAAATATTATTAATAGTTATGAATTATTAGCAGTTTATTATTATTATTATTAATAATAATAATAATCATTATCATATTATTATTATTATTGAAGTAACACTGCTAATATTATTTTATAGTGACATATAAAATCACACAATTTTTGGCCAAATTGTTCAAGCCAACAAACAAACACCGCAAACAATTAGACCTTTTTCCTAAATCATGCAGCCCTAGGCAATTGCAAAACATCAGTTAGTAAATAAATAGAGTGAAAGTCTAAAAGGGGCAATTTTCTTATTTTTTTTTATAAAGAATAGAATTAGAATAGAGAGTGCTAGAGTTAGAGGGTCAAGTAAAGATGGAAAAGATGTGTTTTTAGCCGATTCTTGAAGATGGACTGCGCTGACTGAGTTGGGCAGGCCATTCCACCAGGAAGGAACATTTAATTTCAAAGTCTGAGAAAGTGATTTTGTGCCTCTTTGGGATGGCACAATAAAGCGCCGTTCACTTGCAGAGTGAAAGTTATGTTTAGTTATGGCATCAATCAGAAGGAGCTATAACTGACCACTGTGCTGACTGAGTTGGGCAGGCCATTCCACCAGGAAGGAACATTTAATTTCAAAGTCTGAGAAAGTGATTTTGTGCCTCTTTGGGATGGCACAATAAAGCGCCGTTCACTTGCAGAGTGAAAGTTATGTTTAGTTATGGCATCAATCAGAAGGAGCTATAACTGACCCATGGTAACCAGCTAAACCTACTCTGTAAACCAACTCTGTAAACAACAAAAGATGTGTTATTTTAGCCATTCTGAAAGCTAGCCAATCAAGAACATTCTCAACCCGTCAGATATTTTTCGTGTTTGCTGGCATCTGATTGGCTGAGATATCTTTGAATGATGGGCTTTTGGAGATTTTATTTAAAGCACTTTTACTTTTAGCAGTTTCTTTTCTCAGTGTTTGCTCAGATTTTCTGTCAAAAATCTTAATAGGAAACGTAGGCTATGTCAAATATTGCGTATTTGTATTCATTTTTATATCTCCAAATGAGCTTCAGAAGAAACATCAGTGACAAAGCCAATGCGTAAATCTCCAGAGCTATATAAAAGCATCCTCTAAGAAATAACATTCCTGCTTTTCAAAGTCCATTATGATGTAAGGTCACATGTCCATCACGGTACATGAACACAGAAATGCTTTTGTGCATGCATCAAAGCACGACCTTTCAGCCTACTGTAAAACACACTATTGACATCTGCTAATGCAACACAGATATGATTAAGAAACTTGCATCTACTCTCTTTTCTGTGCATGCCTGGGGCATCTGGAGATACTGTGTGATTTATTTTTAGCTCTGTTTGGAATGCAGCGATGTGAATAATCAGTGTTTCTCATGTTGGGCTGCATAATGACAATGTGAGACTGACCCATCCGCGGCCTGATCCTCATGTGCACGGCACACATCAGCACCCACAGCCCGCGAAAGAGTAGTAACACCCTCTCAGAAGTGTGCTAGCCAATGACACCCAGCGCTTGTGATGGAGAACATGAAGAGGCGCCTGCAGCGTTTGCGTCTGCGATGTCAGAGGTGGTGCATGGGCTGAAACAGATGCATTTGAAGAACAGTTTCTAATTAAACAAAGCAAATGTTACTGAAGAAATTACTGTACTCTTACAACCCAAAGCCTCTTTCCTAGTTCATTCAGAACGTTCATTCCAAAATGGGTCGTTCAGAGATCATTAACCATGGGCACATCAAAGAATAGTTCACCCAAAAATTTTAATTAGTAGAAAATGTACTCACCCTCAGGCCAACCGAGATGTAGATGAGCTTGTTTGTTCATCAGAACAGATTTGGAGAAATGTAGCATGGATCCTTTGCAGTGAATGGGTGCCGTCAGAATGAGAGTCCAAACAGCTGATAAAAACATCACAGTAATCCACACCACTCCAGTCCATCAATTAACATCTTGTCAAGTGAAAAGCTACATATACCGTATATAGAAAATAACTCCATCATTGAGGCGTTTTAACTTTAAACCATTGCTTTCGGCTGAAGTATCCATAATATTGCTTTCTCCAGTTGTCTGAATCGGGAGAGAAATATGCACAGATAAAGCACCGTTTACAAGCGAAAACAAGTCAAAATGGTTCTAAACAAATATGTCGGTGGATTTGATGTGAGAGGACAAGAGCAGACTGATTTTTTTAAATGTTATTATTAGTGCTGTCAAACGATTAATCACATCCAAAATAAAAGTTTTTGTTTACATAATATATGTGTGTATACTGGGTATATTTATTATGTATATATAAATACAAACACATGCATGTATATATTTAAGAAAAATATGTTATTTTTATATAATAAATATATTTATATATAATATAAAATATAAGAATAGCAATGTATAAACATGTAAATATTTTCAAAATATAAACTGTATGTGTGTGTATTTACATATACATAATAAATATACACCGTACACGTACATATACTATGTAAACAAAAACTTTTATTTTGGAAAAATGTTATTATTAGTGCTGTCAAACAATTAATCACATCCAAAATAAAAGTTTTTGTTTACATAATATATGTGTGTATACTGGGAATATTTATTATGTATATATAAATACAAACACATGCATGTATATATTTAAGAAAAATATGTTATTTTTATATAATAAATATATTTATATATAATATAAAATATAAGAATAGCAATGTATAAACATGTAAATATTTTCAAAATATAAACTGTATGTGTGTGTATTTACATATACATAATAAATATACACCGTACACGTACATATACTATGTAAACAAAAACTTTTATTTTGGATGCGATTAATTGCGATTAATCGTTTGACAGCACTAGTTATTATGGATTATTGACTGTTTTGGAACCAGAAGCGCATTTAAAATGTTTTGGGCTACGTCTACATTAATCCGGATATATTTAAAATGCTCTCCATCCACATTAGTGTTTAAGCATTTTCCAAAAGTTTCTCATCCACACTGAAACGTCAGAAAACGTTAAATTCACTTTAATGTGCATGTGTAAAACCTCATAAAAGCTCACTGAGATGATACAGACGGAGCAGACAGACATAAGTTTTCACACAATTCGGGAGGATCGTTATATTTACAGAAATAACTTATAACGTCCATGTCGCGCACACTCATGTTTGATCTAAAAGGCAACAGCCCTTCAGGTTTTGCCGCAGGACAGCAGTTGTGTGTACATTTTCTGTCATCTTTTTAGGACTGTAATATAAAGAGTGTACAAAGTAAATATCTTTAGCAAAAGTGTGAAAGTGAATAGCACATAACAGGCACAATTACCGGCAGAAACATAGATGTCTACACTCTAAAAATGCTGGGTTGTTTCAACCCAACTTTGGGTCAAATATGGACTAACCCAACTTTTGGGTTGAAAATGTAATGTAAAAATTTAACACAACGGTTGGGTCTTCCTTGACAAAAACGCTGTCTCAGTGTGGATGGAAGGCCAAAACGGAAAGAGAAAAATATGCATTTTCAAACGAAAATATATTAATGTGGACATGTCGGATTTTCACTTTTCAATTCACAAGATGTTAACTAATGGACTGGAGTCATTTGGATTATTTGTGGATTAGTGTGATGCTTTATCAGCTGTTTGGACTCTCATTCTGACGGCACCCATTCACTTCAGAGCATCCATTGATGAGTAAGTGACGTAATGATAGCGGATTCATTCATTTTATTTTGTCACTACTAGTCCTCAATATTCAATCCATAATTAGTGTCTCAGTATGTCTTTACAGATATATGATAAAGTGGTAAACAAAGGATATATAAAACAGAGGTAGTTCTCTTTAGCTTTATTGCTTTGGAGAAACACTAACATGTCGTACCTTGTGTTAAGTTGGCAGAAAGTCACTTCACATATTCCCTGCAACTAAATCATTCATATTCTATCTCTGTGAAGTCTTTAGTTGTTGTCATGAGCAGTTTCTTACATGGCGGCGGAGAGTGCTGTTGAACAGGGCAGCGCTGGGCAGCTCCTCAAGCTCTCCAGGACTTCTTGTCAGGATGGAGCTGGATGTGACAGGATATTTCCATGGCGGAAAAGATTTCAGCTGGCTTACTGTCAAGCGGGGAGCCCAGCTTGCTGTAGTGAGTGTGTTGTACGGCCCAGCGGTGGGGATACGGCTCAGAGCAGCGGCGCAGTACTGTGTTTGCTGTTTTTGTTTGAGTCATTTTGTAGCCTGCTGTCATGTTAAAGAAATAGTTCATCTTAAAACTAAATTTCTGTTATTACTTAGTCTCATATGTTGAATCAAATGGACTACTTTTGTGGGGGTTTTTTCTGTGGTGCTTTTTGGATCAGATTTTATTTTGGGGCTATTTTTATTCTTAAATTTAACATTTTTCTTTTGGTCACCAAGGCTGTATTTATCTGTTCAAAAATACAGTAAAACAGTATTATTGTGAAATATTATTACAATTTAAAATAACTGTCTTCTGTCTTAAAATATTTTAAAATGTAATTTATTTCTGTGATGCAAAGCTGAATTTCTCAGTCCTCAGTGCCACATGATCTTTCAGAGATCATTCTAATATGCTGAAAATAGTGCTATTTAATATTTAGCGGAAACTTTTTTAAGGCTCTATGATGAACAAAAAGTTCAAAAGAACAACATTTTTATTTTAAATAGATTTTTTTGTAACATTATACATGTCTTTAGTGTCAATTGTTGGGCAATTTAATGTTCATTTCCATTACTTGAAATAAAATAAATGTTAAATGAAATAAAATAAAATAAAATATATATATTTTTTTATTTCTGCTATTTGCCATGGTACCATTTTTTTTCTTCATGCAATTTAACTTGTACTGAAATAACTAAACCTGAAATAATAAAAAAAATTATGCTAGGTTAAAAAAATATTATGCTATAAATGCTGGGTTAAAAACAACCCAACTTGGGTTATTTGGCAACCCAGCGCTGGGTAAATATTGGACAGAACACCTGCTGGGTTATTTTGACCCAGCTGGTTGGGGTATACGTTTTTACTAACCATGCAGAGTTGTTTTATTTAAGTCATCTATTGTTTAAAAATTATTATATTGCTGGCTTAAAATGGGCTGGAAATCACATTAAATTAATCACACACAGAATTACTATAGGCAACAGCAATAATCAAAAGATGAACATTTATTATTAACAAGAACACCCATGGACAAAATACAAGACAAATTGAATTTATTTGGGTGAATACAGCATAGTTTACACAATTACATACATTTAAACTCGTTTAACAAGCATTTTAAAAATAAAAAAGGCAAATTTAAAAGTAGCATTTTAATTTAAGTGTATTCAACCTGGCTTAAAATGGGCTGGAAATCACATTAAATTAATCACACACAGAATTACTATAGGCAACAGCAATAATCAAAAGATGAACATTTATTATTAACAAGAACACCCATGGACAAAATACAAGACAAATTGAATTTATTTGGGTGAATACAGCATAGTTTACACAATTACATACATTTAAACTCGTTTAACAAGCATTTTAAAAATAAAAAAGGCAAATTTAAAAGTAGCATTTTAATTTAAGTGTATTCAACCGTTCTCACTTTTTCACCGAAATAGTGCTAATAGATCTATTTATCCATCTATCTATCTATGAACATTACTTAAATTTTACAATTAAAATGAGAAATAAAAAAAATATATAAAATATTAATACAAATATAATAGTATGATACTCAATAGTACTTCAATATAAAAGACATCTGGCTGTTTGAAGGATTTAATTTGTGCACAAGTTTATTTGAAAGCAACTGGACTTTCTTTTCCTTTTGCTGAATATGTTTTTCCACTAGCTCCAGCAAATGGAAAGCAGAAAAATGAGAAGTCCAATTGTCTGTGCATAAATTCTAGCAAACATACGTCTGCTTAAGTCCAGTGATCTGTTTTGTGAGTGCCTTTCCCTGTTGTTCTGGAGTGCTTGGAGGAATGGGTGAATACAGCATAGTTTACACAATTACATACATTTAAACTCGTTTAACAAGCATTTTAAAAATAAAAAAGGCCAATTTAAAAGTAGCATTTTAATTTAAGTGTATTCAACCGTTCTCACTTTTTCACCGAAATAGTGCTAATAGATCTATTTATCCATCTATCTATCTATGAAAATGACAAAAACACACTACAAGAACATTACTTAAATTTTACAATTAAAATGAGAAATAAAAAAAATATATAAAATATTAATACAAATATAATAGTATGATACTCAATAGTACTTCAATATAAAAGACATCTGGCTGTTTGAAGGATTTCATTTGTGCACAAGTTTATTTGAAAGCAACTGGACTTTCTTTTCCTTTTGCTGAATATGTTTTTCCACTAGCTCCAGCAAATGGAAAGCAGAAAAATGAGAAGTCCAATTGTCTGTGCATAAATTCTAGCAAACATACGTCTGCTTAAGTCCAGTGATCTGTTTTGTGAGTGCCTTTCCCTGTTGTTCTGGAGTGCTTGGAGGAAATCTGACAAATGTGTGTGTGTGAGTCTGGACAGAAGCGTCCTGTGCCGGTCCAGCATCTCTCTGATGCTGCCACCATCTGTCAAGGCTGTTTCTGATTGGCTGGAGGTTCAGAGGGTAGGAGCTCATGGAATGAGAGGACACCGGGGCAGAATATCGACTCTGAGCTGTAGTGTGTGGAGCAAAAGAGTGGGATGCTCGTCCAGTCGTGAGTTTTATAGAAGAACAGGGATGAAGTAAAAAAAGTCAAAGGCCACAGTAATCGCTTTATTGCTCTCGCCTTGGCTGACAGGGCCAGAGCCGAACGTGTGACAGCTTTACAGCTCGATTTAAAACTTGATGAATCCACAGTGCCATCAATATCAAAGCCTGCACATGAGTTATACGTTTACAGTCTGAGGAGATAGACGGTCTGTAAGATACAATTCTGGGTAGAAATGTAGTTCAAATGTATTGTTTATGTTTGAGTAAAGCTGTGTTTGCTGCGAGGTCAAGCACCAAAGGTTCTTAGGTACATATTGTGTCTGTTTTTTTTTTTTTTTAATGTTTTTGGATGGAGTCCATGACAGCCCATAGAACCATATGATAAAAAATTTGAAAATTTGGCGCACTGACTGGGGAGGGTGTGAACTTCAATTTGACCGAATGATTTGACCCTGACGTTAATGTTGTCCCACGTACAGATCATTTACTGCCTGGTATTGTTTAAAAAAATCTCATAGGTTGGTATTATGAGCACTTGTGAAGAACAGTTTATACTGGGTTTGCCAAATTTTGATTGAAATACAGTACCATACCAGGGTTAGTACATTTAAGAAATGAATGTTTATTCAGTACACTCTTAAAAATAAAGGTGCTTCACGATGCCATAGAAGAACCTTTTTGTCTAAATGGTTCCATAAAGTACCTTTAACATCTGAAGAACCTTTCTGTTTCACAAAAGGTTCTTTGGGGAGAAAGAAGGGTCTTCAGATTATAAAAAGGTAAGAAAGAGATGGTTCTTTAAAGAACCTTTGACTGAATGGTTCTTTGTGGAACCAAAAATGGTACTTCTATGGCATCGCTTGAAGAACCTTTTGAAGCACCTTTATTTTTAAGAGTGTAAGGACGTGTTAGAATGAATCAAAAGTGACAGTGAAGACATTTAGAATATTTTTTATTTAAAATAAATGCTGTTCTTTTGAACTTTCTGTTCATCAAAGAATCCTAAAATATATTCTAAAAATATATAGTTTTTTAAACTTTTTTGACCTAAAGTCATTCGCTATTAATTAATATTCATACAATATACATCTTCAAAAAGTCATCCTACAGCTTTTTTCTCCTCCTAAATTTGATACAAAGCTGCTCAAATTATTAAATAGGGCTGCATAATAACAATGGTAATGCATAATGGTTAAAATGATAGTCAAGGTTATTTTGCTCAGAAATTAATCTTGGTTAATAATCATGATTTATAATTTCTATTTATGTTTCATCAGAATTATTTCACTTTCTTGTAAGCATAAATCTAGAAAATGTCAACTCACATGAGAGTTATATTTTTCCTCATCCTGGTTTACTGTATTTATGATACATTAACACACTCACATTATGCAAACTGGTAAAAGTTCTCTCAAATGCGAAAACAGTGTTAATTACAATTATTCCAAATTACATTGTTTTCATATTAAAACAACAAAAACGACTATTCAGATCATCAGTGTTGTTTTTGTTTGTTTGTTTTTTGCAGTGGAGAGAGTGTTTGTGAAAGGTTGCCAGGTTGAGAAAATAAACTCAAACACTCGCCAGAAATATCTGTTTAAAGGGTTAGTTCACCCAAAACTGAAAATTCTGTCATTAATTACTCACCCTCATGTCATTTCAAACCGTAAGACCTTCATTCATCTTCGGAACACAAATTAACATATTTTTGATGAAATCCACAAGCTTTCTGAGTCTGACCCTCCATAGACAGCAATGCAACTGAAACGTTTTATGGCCCATAAAGGTGGTAAGGACATATTTAAAATAGTTCATATGGCATCAGCGGTTCAACCGTAATGTTATGAAGCTACGATAATACTTTTTGTGTAAAAAAAACAACAAAAAAAAACACTTTATTCAATGTTTTCTTTTCTTCCGGGTCAATCTCCGCTGCTGTTCACGTGAGTACCACGATGCATTGCGTTGCTGTCTATGTAGGGTCAGAAAACTAGGATTTCATCCAAAAATATCATAATTTGTGTTCCGAAGATGAACAAAATTCTTACGGGTTTGGAACGACATGAGGGTGAGTAATTAATGACATAATTCTCATTTTTGGGTGAACTATCCCTTTAAGAGAAAAGCTCTGATTGCAGTATTTAGACATCTGGCAACTCAAAGCATGAAAGCTTGACAAATATAATTATATATATATATAAATAGCCAGCCAGCCAGCATCAGAAGTCGTGATCACGATTAAAGTGCAATTTAAAATATATTTGAAACCGCAATCCATTTTCCTGTAGTGCATTGATGAATTTCACTGTGAAAATGCCAGACATGAAGTTACGTTGTTATCGTAATGTGGCAAAGCTTTTGCTTAATCAAATTAAACTTCCATTTATCCATTATGGAAGACAATTTTGTTCAAAGTGACTTATGAGGTATAGATTCTTTAATCTCTGTGGATGAATGTTTGGTACTACTTACTGGTCAAATGTTGTAAATTCAGGTTAAATCTGCTTCTAGACTTTGAACTAGCTGGAATAACAGCGTAGTTTTGTCTTGCATTTTTATTATTGGCATGCAGTTCCTTACCCTTTCTCCTCTCCTCCTCCTGTCCCAGATGCGAGGTATGCTGTCCCCCCCTCCTACCGACACCAGCCCTCCTTCGCTGCTGCTCCCTCCTGCGAGCAACCCGACTGGAATCCTCGTCTGTGTGTGATCAGTGGAAATCAGCTCTACATGTTGGACCAGGAGGAGGTACTGGCAGCCCAATCACACATAATCAAGCACTTCCTTTCCAACATGTTCCTTTCTACAGTTTGTGTGCTGGGTGCTCATTTTACCGCCAGTTTACATGAGGGTCTTTATTTCAGACTTTCCATTGCTCCAAACATATTTTGTTTCTCTATATTCTTTAGTTGATTTGCATCAGCAGTCGGGGAGTGTTGTAACTCGTTAAGTATTATGTTGGTGTGCATATGAGTCTTGGGCATTATTAGCAGTGAATTATCTGTAGTCTGATTAGACTGATAGATAATATCAGGTTTTATGTTTTCCATTTTAGACTGTTAATTTTTCTATGGCAGGTTACAAAAGTATATCAGATAATAGAAAAAAGATCTGCACACTGTTATTCTCCCTTTATTCAAAAAAGTTAAAAATAGCAACGTTCCGGTCAAACACCTTCGTCAGGCAAACACGCTGGTTACAAAAGTATGGAATGGTTTTGATGTTATGATGTCTGATTTCACCCAAAGCCTGTAAAACTGTAGATTTGAGTTTTTTAATGATAAATAACATTCCTGATATCTAGAGAGCATTATAGAAAATGAATTATTATTATAACAATTGCTATAATTGTTAAATACCTAATATAACAACAATATACAGAACAACGGCAACAATATATCTCATCAATAAATATTTTGTAATATATTTTTAGTAATAATAATTTTAATGTATATTATTAAAATTTAGTTTTTATATATAAACTCATATACACATAAATAATACATTCTTAATTAGCTATATATTGTTTATATAACAATGTTTATATAAGCAACATATAGAAAAACGGCAACAAAAAATAAAAAATGTAAATCCCTGATAAATAATTTATTAGTAGTAGTAGTGGTAGTATTAATAGTAATAATAATATTATCATTATTATTATTAGAATAATTTAATATTAATAATTTTATTGATTTTGAGTAGTTAATGTTTAACTTCAGCAATTTTGTGTTCATCTCATTTTCATATAAAAACAATTTTAAATTTTTAATAACTTACAGTTTTAATTTATTTAATAAATAGATACATTAATTAATTAATCAATTAGTTAAGTCTTCTAATAAGTTCATGATTAATTATTAATAAATCAATGTTTTTAAATAAATAATTGTATTAATAACTGTATATTTAGTGTATGTATATATATATATATATATATATATATATATATATATATATATATATATATATATATATATATATATATATATAT
>NW_015505332.1:1720315-1743094 GCF_001515645.1 Sinocyclocheilus grahami
ATATATATATAGTTATGTATGTATGTATGTATGTATATATAGATAAAATTAAAATTAGATGATTACTGATATAGAATTGTTTTTAGGTTGGGCAGTGAACATGAATTGCTTTAAAACTTTATTTCTGCAGTAGCACATCTTACAGAAGTTATTAAAAATATTTTATCTTACCAGGGGCACAGGGAGCCAGAACTGGTGCTCCCTCAAAAAAATAGGTGCATGACGGCCGTGATCATATCCTGCTGCCCATATTCATCCAAAATAATTTAGCATTCTTTAAGTTCAGTCTGACTGTACCTAGAGCCTGTGCAGTGCTGTGTGACTCACTGACTGACCTGTACAGCAGGTAGTGCTGCATAGCGCTGAGAGGCTCATTAATCAGGCACACCGTCCCGTCTAATAGCACCCGTTTTGTTGCATGTTCCGATAAGGCCACACTTTAAATAGATGTGAATCAGTGGTGACGGGCTAATGGCTGTCACCTCTGTGAAGATGAGTACCATGAAATATTCATGGTTGTCACTCATCTGCTGCAGGGGACAGTTGCAGCCCTGTTTGTGTGTGTGAGGGTCTTCATTCGGGTCCTGTAGTGAATGACAAGCGTCTCCTCCGTGCAGACATTGCACTGTGAGTCCACAAGAGGACATGCTTTTCTCTGATTGTTTTCAGGTGTTGATGACTGAGGCCACTAAATTCATTCTCAATCAGTTTATTCTGCCCTCACTTAACAACCACATTTATGTACCATGAATTAATAACTGTACCAGTGTAATATACAAAATGGTTGTTTTATGTAGTGTAATTTTTTTTGTATAATTATTCTATTATTATAGTATTTAATAATCTTTTGATTAAGCTTTTTTATGCTTTCCTTTTATTTTTTGCTTTGTGCTTTTCTCATTTTTAGAATTTTTTGTTTGTTTTTATGTTTAATTGTTTGACCTAATATTTACATTTGATTTGATTTCTGCTCTATTTCAGTTATCTAAAATGATTTTTAATCGTTTTAATTTTAGTTAACAACAGGTATGCATTTTGTTTGCTATATAAAATGTATAGGACTTTCTTTAAAAATAAATAATAATAAAATAAGTAAATAATAGTAATAATTAAATAATAAAAGTAATATTATAATAAAATAAATACAATTATATATTTTTATATTTTAAGTTTTCATTTAAATTTTTGTTTAAGTTTTCATAATTGTGATGTGATTTTGTTGAAGTTTTTTTTAATGTTTCACCTAATATTTAAATTTTATTATATCTTAAAATATATAAAATGTAGATTAATACTAATATTAATATGTATTAATAATAATAAATGTAATATGTAAAAGTATATATATATAAAAATGTGTCTATTTTATTATATAATGTGTGGATTTGATAAAAAAAACATTATCTTTTATATTATTTAACACCCCATCAATGTACCACTTTTACAAAAAAAAATAAAAATCTGAAATGCATAGAATATGTTGATATTTGTAAAGAAAAGTGTGATTTTTTTTTACCAGCATTTAAAACCTAACAACCTGTAACTGTATAAAAACATTTTAAACACTTATTTTAAATATTGAATTGTCTAATTTACAACTAATTTGAGTAATCACAGAAATTCTTATACAACAATAGTAAAATTCAGATAGATTACAGTAACGTTGATAAAAAAATGTAGTGACTTGTTGCTGTGTTCAGAAACAGCCTTTAGAGGGAGTGAGAGAGTCAGGAGTGATTTTCTGACATGTTGTTAGATGCTAATTGATGTGGGGTGACAGTGGCCCACGTCCGACTTCACACACGCCCTGTGCACCAGCGCTCAGATGAATGGTCCTCGTGCGGATCCGTGCCACCGAGATACGGCGTTACGCAAGTAGGCCCAGAGCAAGGTTTCTCTGGCTGTGAGTGGGTGGCAGCCATTCTTGTAGCTGCCCCAGGAATCAGGCTATGGAATCATGCGCTCACCAAATCGCTCTCTGTGGCTGCTCGCATCGTGCTGTTCAAAGATGTCACAGTAAATAAATTAATTAGTATATGGACACAGTCAACAGAGAGGCTTCGCTCACAGCCAATGCTGTGGCAGAACATGACAAGTCTTCAGAAAGAGATGTTAGCATTGTGGGAGTCTGTTTGAAAAGATTATGTAATGGATTCATGGGATGTGTCACGTGAAAATATGAAAGAGCTCATGAAATGGTTTTCTTTTCTGTAGAGCGCAACAGTGGCTGTCCACTTTTTCAGTTGCATTGGTTCCAGAAGCATTTTTTGGTTAAAGAGTTAAGCAGTGAACCAAACCAACCATCTACAAGGAGAATCACATTACAAACACTGAAGCAAAAAGTATTTGAATATCAGAAAATCAAAAAGACAAGGTTGCAAAATTGTGTACTCAATGCTTTTAATGAGATAAATAAGTAAAATCCCATGAAGCATTGAAAATGATGTAATCAAATTGAAAATTGAAAAAGGAGAAATATACAACTGTTGATTGTGTATATAGAAACAACATATTTTAAGTTTATTGCAAAATATGCACATATACAAACATTTAATTAGTAGTTTCAATTCTCTGATTGGTGAAAAAATGAATTTTAGTTATCTATTTTGTTTGCTATATAAAATAATATAATATTAAAATAAATAATTAATTTTATTTATTTAATTAATAAATATTGTTATTCTTTAATTTTAGTTTAAGTTTTCATATTTTTGTTATGAGCGTTTGTCATTTTTATTAGTTGTTTTAAATGTTTCACCTAATATTCATATTATATTTTCACTTTATTTCAACTAACAAAAATGAATTTGAATAGTTTTAGTTTTAATTTGAGTTAAAAACAGTTATCTGTTTCATTTGGTATGTAAAATATACATAGGGCTTCCTTTAAAGAATAATCTATTAATAATAATTAAAAATAAATGGAAAAATATTGATTTTGACTAAAGATGATGTAAACTAAAGATGTTAATTGTGTATATAGAAACTTATGTTTAATACAAAATATGCACATATAAACAAACATTTCATTAGTGGTATAAATTATCTGATTTAGTTATGGGAAATGTAGTTTTTCATTAGGAATTATTCTGCTATACATAATAAAAATAAAAAAAAAAGGTAAAATAATTGTGGACTGACGACTTTAACAGAAGCATATACCATTGATTAACAACCTCGTAGCTCTGTCTTTAAAGGTTCATAAATTATCGTTAAAAATCAATTATGGAGGACATGGATGGGATTTTTACATCTGGAATTGATATGAAAGGTTACTTCCTTCTCTAAAATAGGTTTTAGTTGCTGTTGCTAGTCACAGGTAGGAAAGGACAGACCACACATTTTAAAGTTTTAAAAGTTAGTTTTGTCGACTGTTAGGAGAGCACTTTTAGCCTCAAATCTAAAATTAAAAGTGAACACAAATTTGAACCTCTATAAACTGCTGGAAAGAATACTGACACTAATAAGGCACTAACAAAGTTCTAAAAAAAAAAATTTTTTGTACATAATCACTATTCAAACAAATCACTTAGTTTGGATTTTTTGACTTTTTCGCACTTTTATGTCACAAAAAGTAAAGTAGAGCTGCAACAGGACAGGCTTTGTTAGCAGATTGGACAGTTTTCGCTGCCATTTTGCTGTAGGTGGAGAATTAATTTCCATATATTTGTGGTGTGCAGCACATCCATCTATCTATGTCTTTCAACTGCCACATTTGACTGTATTTTCTATCCATAATTCAGTGATAATATATCTCAGGTACGGCGTTCTCAGGATCAGGGTATAACCCGTAGCTGGTGTCTTCAGTGAAAATCATCCCGTGTCATTTATTACCAGAGCAGCTGGAACCTGACAGTGATGTGACGTTGATAGAAGCAGACATATCTCATCCTTCTTCTCTTTAGCTTTGCCGTTTTGCAGTGCAGTCGTGGCGTTCGCGGGGCAGTTTTGGGATGGAGCAGGATGCCAGCGGAGTCAGTTGAGGTTCGGGTCGGTCGGGCTGCCGGCGGGGTGCTGTCAGGTTGGGCTGTGATCTATTAGCGCACCATTAGGACAGAACGGACCGCACACCTGCTGCTCTCCTCCCCGTTTCCTCCCTCACCTGCCCCATCACACAGCTGGGCCGGTTTCTGCTGCGCTGACATATGGCAAACCCCCCTACAGCGCAGCATGAGTGTGTTTGCCAAGCCTGAGCCTTGCTCAGAATTATGGGGATACACACAAAAAATGTTCTTGGGATCAAAACAGCTAGACGCTAAATGCTAAATGCTAAATGCTGAAATCCTGAGACAGGTCCCAAAGTTGAAAATTTTAAAGGTGAAACCAACACATAATCACTGTAGGACGCCCCCTATCTGCTATTGGTTAGACAAAGAGATAGTCCCGCCTCAAATGCTTTCTGTTTTAAATACGGTGTACCTTTTATAAAGTGCAACAGTCGGGTTCCGGAAGAAAAAAAATCTATAGAAGCCCATTTTCACTATGGAAAATACAAACCCGATTCCAAAAAAGTTGGGACACTGTACAAATTGTGAATAAAAACAGAATGCAATTGATATTGCTCCACTATTTTTCGCCGCAGCATTGGAGGTTGACCTAATAAGTTGCAAATTGGTCCTCCAGCTGTTCCTTATATGTACATTTAACTTTTCCGGCCTCTTATTGCTACCTGTCCCAACTTTTTTGGAATGTGTAGCTCTCATGAAATCCAAAATGAGCCAATATTTGGCATGACATTTCAAAATGTCTCCCTTTCAACATTTGATATGTTATCTATATTCTATTGTGAATAAAATATAAGTTTATGAGATTTGTAAATTATTCCATTCCTTTTTTACTCACAATTTGTACAGTGTCCCAACTTTTTTGGAATTGGGTTTGTAAATAAATAAACAAACAAATAAAGTAATTCTCACTAATTCTGTGGTAATTTTGAGTTTATATGTCACAATTCTCACTTTTTTCTGAGAATAAAAAAATGACAAAAAAACAAAAAGTCAGAATTGTGAGATAAAAGAAGTCACAATTACCTTTTATTTTATTTTTTATTCCGTGGTCAAAACAAAACAAAACAGATTTTTTTTCAAATCAAACCAATCAAAAACAGAATTGAGAAATGTACATTTAAAATTCAAGATGTACGAATACGAGATGTAAACTGACTGTAAAAATATATCTTGCAATTATTATTTTTTTCTTTCTCAGAATGGAGAGAAAAAAATTGCAATTACTTTTTTTTATTTAATGGCAGAAACAGACTTTGAAAAAAAAATCTAATTTATTGTGTTCATAATGATTTTTTAATCTGCTCATGAATTCTTTAAGCATCTTAAAAAAACAAAGAAACAAAATTAAGAAATTACTTAAGGAAGAAATATATATCAATAATTGTTTCTATATGATATATAAGATATAATTAATATCTTTCAGTTGTTTTAATATAGTTGTTTTAATGTTTTAATATATTTGTTATCAGTTGGTTTATATGTATCTATTGTTTTCATTTTGGTTATGTAATTTGTAGTGCTTCATGGGACTGTAGTTCTTTCCCTCATTAATGTACACACCTTTGTCTTTTTGCCTGATTTGCCTGATCTTCTTTGCTTCAAATCAATGTTTGTAGTGTTGAGATTCTCCTTGTAGCTGGTTGGTTTGGTTCATGGCTTATAACTTTTTAACAAATACTTTTTTAGTATCCATATGGTAAAAATGAATGTAAAAAATGCTTCCAGAACTAAGGCAGCGGAAAACGTTGAACACTTTTGAGCTCTATATCTAGTGACTGCTTGTCTCTACTGAGGCTTCTCTCCTCTGAGAAGTTGATTGTTGACCCGTAGCGCGTCCATCTTCACCTGGGCTCTAACTCTCTGTGTTTTGTTCAATGACTCTTCTGTGATGTTCCAGATAACATTGAACCAGGAAATTGCTGCCCAACTGAACTCATTCCACAGGCAGCCACTCACCTGTGTCCCACAGTTCCTGATGCATACTGTAGATGTGTGTCTAATGGGTTCAGTTTCATGAAGTTAGCATGATGGTGACAGGCCATGTTCTCTGGCTGCCTTAATATATCCAAGAGTATATTAGATAATTTCCAATGAGCAGATGTGACCTTACAAGCTGTGGCAGTGAATTATGAGTTAGAGGAAAACAAAAGCACAAATAAGATATTTGTAATATTCTAGACAGCTCAGCATTTAGGGAGAACTAATGGAGACTTTTGCATAAAGGTGAATGTAATTTCTGTGCCACCAGCAGTACCAAACCAAACCAGATCAAGTGTGTGTTTTTGTGTGTGTGTGTGTGTGTGTGTGTGTGTGTGTGTGTGTGTGTGTCTGTATATATGTATATATATATATATATATATATATATATATAAAGCATTGTGCATATTAACAAATATATAAACAAACATGAATGTATAAATATAGGCTATACTGTACTTCATCTGTGTTTATTATTTTTATAATTTAAAATAATATTTATTATTTATTATAATTTTATTACGTGGAAAAGTAACATCCCATAACATATAGTGCATAATATATTTTCAAATTCATCATTGCTTTTACAAACATATATCCAAACAACATTTTACAAATCAAGAAAAAATACAAAAATCAAGAGAAAATATATAAATATATAAGGTAATAACTAAAAATAAAAACATGCATTAAATAAAAGTTTAAAGATTTGAAATATAAATGTTACATTATAAAGCATAAACACAGTTTGAAAGCAGCAGAACAGTTCAGTGATAGTATTACATTTAATACTTACTTTACTTGTGTTACATGAAAGATTTTAATTAGATCGCCAATTTAAAAATGATATTTGCATTCCCTTTCATTATGCACATGCATTTGAATGCTGTAATCCATCTCTCTATATTTTATTCCTCTTTTGGAGGAACACAATAGTGTATTTTGTAAGGTATTTGCTGCAAAGAAGTTTAACCTGTTTTTCTTTACCTCCACGTTCCAAACCTAAAACTGTGAAAAAGATCCCTTATCTGAACTATGGCACCTGCATTTGTTTTGTTCTCCTATGCAATTTTAGGAGAAACATCTTAGACAAAGTGCATACTTTATAGTGACAGTTAGTTTGTGTTAAACATGCTTCTTCTGGTTTTGTGGATATGGAGGCATTTGTCTTTAGCAGACAAATACTCTGATATTACTGTAAGCCTAATCATTTACATTTAGTCAAAACTAGTCTTAAAACAACTGTCTCACATTCTATGCAAACCGACACATTGTTAATGGTGTGCACCGAGTTTATCCTTAAATATATATCTGCACTGCCTGCATAGCAGATAATTGTTCACATAAAAGGGCATATGCGTTAATAAACCGTGATCTTGCATGCTTTCTAGTAAGTCATGAAGGATTCATTGGATGTTATGCATTTTTTATGCACCGATACTTCCTGTAATTTCATTGCAGCTTGCCGGAGATCTATTTTAAAGACATTGAAAGATCATATTTAGCTTGCTTTGCTCTAACAGAAAGCATAACGTAGACATCTATCATTTTTAAAACTATAAAGACAAAACGCACCGATGCATTTTAAGGCAGAGCGCACAATATTGTCTGTGTGAATCAGATGCTGTATTGTAATAAATCTGCTTTCTTCTCTGCATCTGAAAAGCTGAGCTGTGCATAAAAATGGAAAGAGTGTCCCATAATGCAGCCAGGTCATGTGACATCAGCCAAGTGACAAGGCCACCCCTGAAACATTTTAGCTGCTTCCCATAGGGCTCAGTGTCTGATCCTCTCTTGCCCCGCTCATTTATCACCCCAGACTGTAGGTAATCGCCTCCTTCGCAGCCCTGCTCCTAATATCCCGATTGTATCTCCCTCTGCATAGCGCTGGTGAACACAGGAGAGACACCCACGCTGCTAAACAAGCCCTGTGCAATTTCAAGGCAAACCTGCGCTGAGATCTTTTCCTCCATCTGCTTTCTGCGTTAAGAAGAATTCCCGTGGGATGCAGCCCCATACCGAGGCTTAAATAAACACATTACACACACAAGTTTGCAATTATCTTCTCCCTTCACCCCAAGCACACACACCATTGCTTTATTATTTCAAGGAGTCTCGTCTCAACGGGGCTTGATGTTTTAATAGCGGAGGTTTCCGACCGATTTAGCGCAGAGCCCTGCAGCTTGCCGTATTGACCCCACGCTCTTTGCGCTGACCTTTATCTCTGCTCTCCCGCAGGTTCACCCTTTGTTGATGCGCGAGCAGCGCTCGGAGTCGCACAGGAACAAGCTGCTGCGACGGACGGTCAGTGTGCCTGTGGAGGGGAGGCACCATCCTGAAATGGGTGAGTCACACACGTGCCGCCCTGCTGCTTCAATGCCATCACTACGTGAATCCCTTCCTAAAGGGTTAAAATTATATAAAAATTACAATGTACAATAGACTACTTAAAGGGTTAGTTCACCCAAAAATGAAAATTATGTTAATAATTACTCGTTCCAAACCCATAAGACCTTTGTTCAACTTTGGAACACTTTTGATGAAATCTGAGAGCTTTCTGACCCTCCATCAGTGGTGGACGAAGTACACAAATCAAGTACTTGAGTAAAAGTACAGATCTGTATAATAAAATATTACTCCAGTAAAAGTAAAAGTACTCAGTTTTCAATTTTACTCGAGTGAAAGTACAAAAGTTCTTGATTTTTTATGTACTTAAGTAAAAAGTACCAATTGATGAATGTTTATTTTGCAGTTTTATATAGGCTACTTTTATCATTTAATTTTATATTAGCATATATTTTTTTATAATCCTACTGCTCAAAATACCTGGGATTTTCCCATAATAACCAATAAGGAAATAATGAATATAATAAGGAAAATATAATTAGATTGTCATTTTCATCATCAAGTGAGGGCATCACTTCCCACTTTGATAATTACTGTAGTTACCATGTTCTGAACATCACATCCTTTCTTTTTCCCTCAGATGTAATCTATCTAGGTGGTTGAATAAAAATATTTGGCAGCGGAGAAGATGAACGTGCATGAGTTCTTTTATTTAATCTGTGTTATTTTAATGTTTTTTTTACCAAAAAAACATAGAGACTCTGATGTTAATTTTCAAGCATTTCAGTGGGCTTAAACAGATAAAGCAGATTTAGTTCACAAACAACTGACAGCTTTGACCTAAATATGACGTTTCCATCCAACGAGTCAAAGAGAACAAAATCATCACTTCCTGATAAACGGGCACTATATATCACTAAGAAAAGTATTAGAAGCCACTGAATATAATAATTGTCATATATAATAAATAACTTGCGCCTCAGAGCGAGCTGATGAAACACAGTAAATGCGGTCATTGCTTTCAGAGGCGGATGTAGTCGTGTAGGAAAATTATGCAGAAATATTTTGATGACAGACTTTGCTCAGAGATTTCAGAATGACCATAACATTTCAGATGCTATGGAACGAGATCGGTCCGCTGGTTAATCAGGATTTGCCGTCCCACAGCACAAAGTCACATTACTTTTTTGATGTGCAGGGAGAACTGTATTCGGCAAATGTGTTTTCCTTTCTCTTTGGATTGTTACAAGCTGATTATGCATAGATAAGATCCCTGAAGTTGCAAAGACTAAAGTCTCAAAACCAAAGAGATATTCTTTATCAAAGTTAAGACTCTGCCACGCCCCCCTAAAACGGCTCTGTGTTGCCAGGTTCAAAGAAATCTGCCTTAAGGCCTTCAGAATCAACGTTGCAGCATCTGTTAGCTTAAATCAATGGCAATGAAACCGTTGCTTTAACCAGTCAGATTTCGAGTTGGCAGCACCAGGGCCATCTAGCTGGCTAACGATAACGATATCTCAGTTTCCCGAGTGGAGCTGTATGAACCGGTCTTTTCCTTCGACCGCAGCACCGCTGGCAGAGGCAGACCAGCGGGGAGATGAGAGTCACAGAGGTACGTTAAAACACATCTATACACTTTTCTTCATCGTCTTGTATGAATTATTTTGACTTAACCAAAAATTATGTGTATACAAAAAATAATGTGTATGAATCTGGAACAGTGGATTTATGTGCAGATTTGTGAATTTGTACTCTATATAGAACTGTATAAATAAGAGATATCCATATGTATTTACATAATACTTGAGAAAAAGGCAATAATTAAAGATGTAGAATGAACTACGGAAATGAATTACAGAACACAGGTAATGATTCATGTGTCAGCTGTTTAAGCTGGAGATGGCATTGGGGAAAAAAATGTTTTTATGCCTACACTCTTAAAAATAAAGGTGCTTCACGATGCCATTTAAGAACCTTTTTGTCTAAATGGTTCCATAAAGAACCTTTAACATCTGAAGAACCTTTCTGTTTCACAAAAGGTTCTTTGGGGCGAAAGAAGGTTCTTCAGATTATAAAAAGGTAAGAAAGAGATGGTTCTTTAAAGAACCTTTGACTGAATGGTTCTTTGTGGAACCAAAAATGGTTCTTCTATGGCATCGCTTGAAGAACCTTTTGAAGCACCTTTATTTTTAAGAGTGTAGATGTTCTAGAGCGCAGAGATCTGTAGCGTCTGCCTGAAGGGAGAAGTGCAAACAGGTTGTGTCCGGGGTGAGAGGGGTCTTTGATGATGTTACCTGCCCTGCAGTCCTGAAGACTGGGCAGGTGCACACCAATGATCCTTTCTGCTGTCTTAACAGTCCGTTGCAGTCTTCTTAAATCTGATTTGCTGGCTGACCCAAACCAGACAATTATAGAAGAGCACAGAACCGACTCAATAATAGCGGAGTAAAACTGTGTCATCTGTGCCTGTGGCAGGTTGAACTTTTTTTCAACTCAGGTTGAAAATTACATTTGAACCACTGATCACATGGACCGTTTTAACAACGTCTTTACTACCATGAACGGGCCTTGAACGTGTTCTGTTGATGTCTATGGAGGGTCAGAAAGCTCTCGGATTTCATCAGAAATATCTTAATTAATTTGTGTTCCGAAGATGAAGGTCTTACGGGTTTGGAACGACATAACGGTGAGTAATTAATGACAGACCAATTTTTGGGTGAACTATCCCTTTAAGGCAAGGCACCCCAGGTGAATAGGTTATGTATAATAATTGTAAATTAAAATTTGTGTGTATGTGGTTCATATCACCATACTAATGAGGCATTATCTAATTTAATATGCATTTAATATGCACTTATTTGCATGCATTTCCAGGACATAAGTATGAACATTGTGGATAAAGCAAGGTTCGAAATTCAGTCAAAATTTTTACAGAGGGGACTTGGATATCTCTCTTTATCACTCTGTAAAGCAGACAATTATGGAAGATTGTTTCTACCAAGGTATATATATATATATATATATATATATATATATATTTATTTATTTATTTTTAAGTTATTTTGAGTTTTATTTCACAATTCTGACACTTTCTTTCTTTTTTTGTCATTTTGACTCAGAGTTCTGAGTTTATATCTCAATTCAGAAATGTCTCGCAATTCCGAGGAAAAATTATAAGAATTCTCAGAATTCTGACTTTTGTGCAATTCCGACTTTACATCTCACAAATCAGTTTTTTTCTCTACTGAATAAAAAAGCTAATTGTGACTTTTTATCTTTGAATTCTGACTTTTGTTCTCAATTGCAAGAAAAAAGTCTGAATTGTGAGTTATACATTAAGAATTGCGAGAAAAAAGTATGAATTTCAATTGCCTTTTTACTTTTTTTTTATCCTGTGGCAGCAAACAAGCCTTCATAGAAAATACTCAACAGCTAGAAAAAAAAAAAAAATTATCATGTTTTTAGGAATAAAATGTATAAAATCAGGCAGATGATATGTGAACATACCCCTCAGTAAAACTGTATGTAAGTGCTGCTTAACTGAAGATTGCTCAGAAAAAAAAGAAACTGAGAAACGACCTTGAAAGGTATTGTAATTGAAAGCTAAAAATGTAAATAGATAATTGGCTATTTTTTTTTGCTGAGCTAGTCGCAAGGCTTTTTGACATTGCCTGCTTACAAAAGGTGATGTACATCCAAGCCAAAATAAGGCTTATAAATAGGGGTGCTCCGATCAGGATTTTTGAGGCCGATCACAGAAAGCAGTATCTGCCGATACGATCACCAATACCAATCTTTTTAAAGCCTTCTTTGTATCATGTAGAATTATTTATAGTGATACTCCAATCAGGATTTTTAGACATTTATTCAGTGCCTGGATTTCATTTTTGAAAATGGGGGAATTCCTCTCTTAGGTGACTCTTGTGAGGGTTTTTTTTTTAATTTGAGGGGTGGAGGGGGGCATTTTTTTAGACAAAAATGTTTTGCAAAAATTTATATATTTATCTCACCTAAATGTTTGATCATGCAGTGCATTTTTGTTTTTAATTTCCACAAACACAACATGTATCCATTATTTTGATTTAAAATCTAAACATTGTTACTGAAAATGCTTTTTCAGAATTGTGATTCTTTTTTTACACAGCAGAGTAATACAGTCTTTCATAGACGTGTTTAAACGCAAATAAATATAAGCAACACATAATTCCATGCTTTTTACTTTTGCATTTACTTCTAGATTTATATATTAAGTTGCTCTAGCAAGTGGCAAAACAGTCTAACTACTTTTCTTATGTTATCACAAACATTCTGAATTTAAAACTTACCACTGACAGAAACTGTCAGCTCTACTGACTATTCTTTTGCATTTAAATCTTTATTACAAACAATCTTGCGGTTAATAAGAACTTTGTTTTACTACCTCCATGATTTACCACAAATAATGCACTGTCGCGACTTTAGGGAAGTCGTGGCCTAATGGTTAGATTCGGACTTGTAACCCAAAGGTTGCGGGTTCGAGTCTCGTACCGGCAGGGATTGTAGGTTGAGGGAGTGAATGTACAGTGCTCTCTCACACCTTCAAAACCACGACTGAGGTGCCTTTGAGCAAGGCACCGAACCCCCAACTGCTCCCCGGGCACCGCAGCATAAATGGCTGCCCACTGCTCTGGGTGTGTGTGTGTTCACTGCTGTGTGTGTGCACTTTGGATGGGTTAAATGCAGAGCACTAATTCCTAGTATGGGTCACCATACTTGGCCACGTCACGTCACTTTTCACTTTAATTCAGCGCAGCGGAAGCGATCTCCGCACTGCTGCAGACGCACCGCTCCTGAACTCACTGCCAGACGCAACAGTGTGCAGTGTGAACGCTTTAATCCATTAACATGAGTGCGGGAGTGCGGGAAATACGCAATGCAAATGGAGTATGTGTGGACTTGGCGTTATGTGTGTGCGCTGCGAGTGTGCATGAGCACACAGTCTCCAAGAGAGCGCGCGAGTGCTGAATGATTAAACATGGGCAAGAATTAAAAAGAAATGCAGTTTATAAACTTTAGTGATGATGTGACACTGCCTCGATTGTGCAAGTGACAATTGCTGTCAACTGTGAAGCTCGCGTACAGTCAGACGCGATGTGATTTGAAGCCATTTGCGCATTTTGAGAAAGAGAGAGCGCGCGGTAATTCACTCGCACGGTTTGTAATTTAAATAAATTGAATTGGAATTTAAATAAGTTATTTAATGAAGAAATATCAATTGTACCTCACCTTCAGCATTATAATTATTTTACCAGCAGCGAACAGAGACTGAGTGCCGCTGCATGTCATGCCAAACCACTCACAGCAGGCGCATCGTCAGCTTGAGATCAGTTTATGAGATCAGCCCTTTTAGAGAACGCCGATCAATCATCCCAAAGCGATTATCGGCCGATAGTGATCGGTTATTATCGGAGCACCCCTACTTATAAATCAGCTTTATTTTGCTTCTCACTGTTTCCACTCGGTCTGATGTGTTGACATCTTTAACAAAGCACCTACACCCTTAAACATAAAAGTTCTATAGCATCACTCCAAAACATCTTTATTATAAAGAGTGTAGCATATACTGTATCTGATCCTGGTGAATGTCTCATCCATGTGAGGTGTTGAACAAGGTGGCCCTCTGCTGATCATTCCAGACTTCTTCTGCAGTTTCCGTGACAACGATTTGGGATTCACACGGTTTCCAAGAAGCTGCCCACAGCTATATGTTCTGATGAATGTGAGCTATGCTCTGAGCGACACAGGGGCTCTATACCACCATATGCTTTCCAGAACGACAGGCCTTGAGGAATATGAAATATTGAATGGAATTGATCTCATGAGAACGACGTTAATTAGCTGACAAGGCGTGCTATTTGGGGGGTAACGTTCAGTGAAGTATAGATTCATTCCTCATAGCAGAATGACACAGTGACCTGTTTTAAAGTGTCTTTTCCTCAGTGTGCTTCCTGCTTAGTTTGCACTTTGTGTAGACTTTCAGGATGACTACTTAGCTCTGTTCCAAACCCCTCACTGTCTGCTGTCTAAACACTGCAAACATCGTTTAATTAGTTAGTCATATTTTGATCCTTGAGACAAGATGAAAAACTACAAAATTTCATATTTTAGTGAGACAATGGGGCAAAAAAGAGAAACTTCTTTGTACAATACCAGTTAAAAGTTTTAAAATAATTGACCATTTAAAATAACTGCTTAGAATTATTTCTAAAGGGTCAGGTGACACTTAAGACTTAAGTGTCTTGAGTGACTGCTGAAAATTCAGCTTTGCCATCAATGCCAGCAATTTTATTACTTAAAAATGATCAAATTTACCAAAATTACAAAAATAAATTTAAAAACAATCTAACTAACTAACTAACTAACTATATATATATAATTGTAGTAATATTTTGCAATATTACTGTTTTTACTTTATTTTTTATCAGACTTGGTGAGAATGGAAAACGTTTTAAACATTAAAAAAATGCAAGTATTCAAACTTTTGTTATGTATATTTTCTTATATTTATTCATATTCATATAGATTTTTTTAAATATATTTTCTGAACAAGTCGTAATATGTTAATTATAATTATCTTGTTTCAAGGACAAGTAGGTTTATTTTTACTTAAAAAAAGAACAGATTAAGACTTTTTGTAGTGCATCAGAAGTGTACGAAAACCTATCCTAGGAACCAAAGTTGTTGTCCACACAGACTGATTTTACAGTGTGACACGCAGGAAGACAGTTTGGTGAATTCTCATCTCTGCATGCTTGTTTTATGTTCTGTATAATGCGTTTTATACCTTGATATGTCATATGTATGTTTATCTGATGTATGTTATTGATGTCCCGCAATTGTTCTGCAGTTATCATCTGCGAGTTTTGAGCGCTGTAGCGGCCGTAATTCGCCGCAAGAGAAACGCCTTAATCAGTATTAGCATCGGCTGTATTATTATACTGCGTCACGTGTGTGTTTACATTAATAACACATCATTGCACAACCATATCATGCCTTTTTGCTTTGATTAGGCTGCTATTAATGTTAAGGATACAGACTTGAGTGTCTAATCAGTGTTTATTTACATATGTTTGATTATCATGTCAGTGTGTAAATGGTTCTCAGAATATGGTTGTAATTATATTTCTTTATTGTTCCTTTAGAACATTAATCAGAATCAGATTGAGCTTTATTGCCAGGTATGTTTACACATACAAGGAATTTGTTTTCGTGACTACCACAGTGCAACAGAATGACAGTGACAGAACAAAAGCACAGATAATAAAATAAATACAGGTATATTACAATAGACAGTTTTGTATGTACAAAAGGCTGTTCAATAATGACAACCCAAAGACTGTTCAATAAATGCATCTTTGTGAAGAATCCCTTCTCCAATCCCTGATTCTCTTATCAGAATCCTGTCCATATTTGGCCACATCAATCAGCGTAATATAGAGTTGGAGCATGACTCCGCTACAAAAGGTGATCCTTCGAGCCGGATTGAGAGCAAGATCGAACCAATATGGACAAAGCACAAAGTGACGCATCTGAGACAACGTCCAGAACTCGACACAAGATAAATCTGCCTACCCATCTGGATGATTACGATGTTGGCTACTAACCTGCAGGTGACCCTCCTCCAAAAGCTTCCTCTCACTGTCCCAGTCAGCCCCGAAGCAGCTCGAGGAAAACTTCCCACAGTGGTGTCAGCTCTCATTCCAGGACGAGTAGGCGTTCCATTACTTCCGCTGGCGTCTATGTCCCACCAGAGCTCTCTAGCATCCAGACTGCTATGTTGGAGTAGAAGATTAAACAGAGACATTATGACAGTCTATGGCAGCAAGTAGAAGAGGACTCACTGATTGATCTGGAACACCAAAGACTGCAGGCAAAAGTTAAAGAAGCCCAGCGTATGCAAGAGGAGACGCTTGCAACAAAAGGTGGCCCTCTCGAAACACCTAGAACGACAGCGTAAGCTTCAACAAGCAGAGACTAAACTTGAAGTAGCTAAGCTTGTATCCTCCATGCTCTCTATAGACTCTAGTGCGTCCACTCCAGTTCCGACAGACTCTGGATCTCCAAACAAGCAACAGCTTGCAGCGCAGCTCAACCAGGCTTGTTCACCTCCAAGACATCCAAGCCTCAGCAGCCCCCCTTCCAGTCCCAAGCTGTGAAATCATCGCTGCTGCCCTGTCTTACTGAACTGCCTGATCCTGATGTCTCTGCAGTGTCCCAGCCGTCACCTAGACCACCACAGTGGGTCTCACCTGCTACTTACTCTGCGGGTGCACCCTTGCCCACTGCACTCCACCCAGGGCCACAAGGATTCTCATCGCCAGTCCCTGACATCGCACCATCTGCTCATACTGTCGTTCCAGTACACTCTGTGTCATTAATGTTGAACGTGGCACCTCAGCCTCCAGCAGTGTTCACCATCCCGACCTCCACTGCGTACCCCATGAGCATCAGCATGCAGCGCGTGACCCAACAGGCTCTTACCACCACACTACCTACCCTTTGCTACAGGCTTCAATAGACAGCAACAATGCCAGTGGCAACACTTCCAGGTCCGTCGCAGCTCCCTGTCTCCAGTCACCAAGCATCGGCGATGACACTTCTTGCTCCTGGTTACGTTCAAGCAGCTTCATCTGTACCTTTCCCCCCAGCTGTCTACTCACCTCATCCGAGTCCAGAGCTCCTGTTTGCATCAGCCTATGGCATTCCACGACCTACGTTACCAGTTTTTGAAAGTGGTGCTGAGAGTGACTTTGCTTTAAGTTAGCATTGGACAATTTGTTGAGTAATCACAATCATATCAGTGAACAGTATAAATACCATGTTCTCTTAAGCCATTTGAAACTTTCCAGTGCTCATCAGCTAGCTAAAGCTTTCATGTATCACCCCCAGCCTTACACTGCTGCTCTAAGTACCCCATCTCTTAAGTTGGGTGATGCTAACACCTTCGACTCATTTGCATGGTCAGTACAGTCCTTAGTAGGTATGCTTAGAACTCTTGAGGGCCAGAACGGTTACAAGCTTTTGTGTGACTCGCATATGGACCATCTCTTAAGCTAAACTACCACCAGCCTATCGCGACAGTTTTGTTGAATAAAGGGGTCATATGACATTACTAAAAAGAACATTATGTTGAGTATTTGGTGTAATGCAATGTGTTAATGCGGTTTAAGGTAAAAAAAACACCTTATTTTCCACATAATGTACATTATTGTTGCTCCTCTATGCCCCGCCTTTCTGAAACGTGTCGATTTTTACAAAGCTCATCGTTCTGAAAAGCAAGGTGTATGCTGATTGGCCAGCTATCCAGTGTGTTGTGATTGGCTGAATACCTCAAGCGTGTGACGGAAATGTTACACCCCTTACCATACTGTGATGCTGTGTCCAGGCGCAATGAGACAACACCAATAAAACCCATTACAAACGAGGCATTTGTTCCATCCAGTGGGGACATAATTACTGATTATAATGAGACGCATTGTAGGCTAACATTACTCTGCAGGTTCAGGAAACAGTCCTCCATAAAATGCGCTGCACACATCTGAATATCTGGATTGAACTGTTCTGGAACAATGTAGTAAATAAAAGTTAACCACTGATTTCTAGTTGTGTCCTCTTTTGGAGGGCCAAACAAAGTAGTTTCACTTTCACAACGAAACACACAGCGTCACACACGGCAGGCTTGAGTGCGCAGAGGCCGGCGGGCTTGAGAACAGCGCGCGGCGGGCTTGCGGCAACCACATGTGACGACCCTGGGCTGGACTCCGCTTCGTCCACAGTGAAAGCCGATCCGACGATCCACAGCGCGAAGTTGATGTATTTCCTCAGGGACTAGCATGGATCAGCTGGATATTGTCCTCTTTTGGAAGGCCAAACAAAGTAGTTTTGCTTTCACAACAATACTACAGCGAGAATAAAAGTTACGCCTTCTTTCTTTGCATGAACATTTGGGCGGTGTTATGCAAATCTTCCCACACAGTGACGTAGACATGTGGGGGCATGTTTAAACGAGGCGTTTTAGGAGGGCGTGGACAAGTCTTAACTTTTATAAAGAATATCTCTTTGGGTTTGAGACTTTAGTCTTTGCAACTTTAGGGATCTTATCTATGCACAAACAGCTTGTAACACTCCAAAGAGAAAGGAAAATTTGAAGTTGCATCATATGTATGACTCCTTTAAGTCAGGGTATTCTCCAGACAGGCAATGACAAGACCTACACACTTCCTGATTTCGCAGACTGGCTCCAGATCAAGTCCCAAGCGAAACGTATCTCCCACAGAGCCATGGCTATGTTCCAGAGTGAAACTCTGAAGGCCCCTGGGAGAGCTAGAGGAGCACCTCATCCCAGAGAGCAACCTCAAACGTCCATGTAATATCTGTAAAGAGCTACATCTCACAGTTCTTAACGATTCCATCAAATACACCACCAGTGCTGTCCTCACCGTCAGCCTTCCATCTACCCAGGTTTACTTGGACAGACCGAACCTTACACCCAGATTCATGCTGAAAGTTATCAAGGTCCTCCTCCACAATGGACCCCACACAATCGAGGTACATGCCGTTCTCGATGACGGGTCAGAGAGAACACTCGTGCTTTCCCCAGTCGTGCAGCAGCTCAAGCTTACATGTACCCCAGAGTTACTTCATTTATAGACTGTCCGACAATCTCACGCAGAACTTGAAGGGTCGTCTGTTTCCTTCGAGGTCTCATCAGTCACCAAACCCATGCAGAGGTTCACTATCCCCAATGCCTTTACTGTGACCGGTTTGAGTCTGGCAGAACATAACTACCCAGTGGCTGCGCTTCAATGAGCTTATCGTCATCTGAGAGATCTTCCTCTTCCCCAGTTGACAGAGTCAAACCATTTCTTCTCATTGGTTCTGACATGCCGCACCTCTTAATGCCAATACAGCCTGTATGCCAAGGCCCAGACGGAGGTCAAATAGCCATCAGAACACAGCTGGGATGGTCCCATGAGCCCCAAGCAGCCCTCATGGTGTTATCAGCAGTGCCTTCATATCACCACTGCTCCGCCCCATGATGATCTGATCCAGCACATCGAATGACTCTGGCTGGTCGACACCCTCCCATACAATGAGAGAATGGTCACCTGGTCCAAGCAAGACAAAGACGCTCTCGCCATGATCCAGAACGCCACCACCAGAGTGAACGTAGATGGCGTTCAACATTATGCCACACCTTTGCTCTGACGCATGCCCATGACCATACTCCATGCCGACAAGGATGCTGTTCTTCCCAGTCTTCGAAGTACCGAGCGCAGACTGGCACGAGATCCTGAACTAGCCAAAGCCTACTGCACTGAAATCCATAAGTTGGAATCCACTGGATACATAGCCAAAATAACCACAGAAGAAGCGCACAATACTTCAGAGTCCTGGTTCATTCCGCACCATATCGTACATCACAATGGCAAGGACAGGATCGTCTTTAACTGTTCCTTTCAACATCAAGGGCAGTTCTTGAACAGTCAGCTACTTCCTGGTCCGATGCTGGGACCATCATTGTTAGGTGTGCTTCTGAGGTTCCGACAACACACTGTGGCTGTGAGTGGGGACATAAAGGTTATGTTTCACCAGGTACGCTTGCTGCCCAAAGATAAGCCAGTGTTGCGGTTCCTTTGGAGGAACATGTGCAGAGACCAGGAGCCTGAGATATATGAATGGCAGGTGCTTCTGTTCGGAACTATATGCAGCCCGTGTTGCCCCATCTACCCCCTCCAGCGCAATGCCCAAGAACACCAGGATGACCAGGTCAGTCTGGTCAACATAGTTGAGAATTCCTTCTATATTGATAACTGCCTGCACATCACTTCGAACTCTGATGAAGCTAAGGAGGTAGTTGATGGACTTCGTCAACTGTTGTCCGAGGGAGGCTGTGACATAAGACAGTGGGCCTGCAATGTACCCTCTGTCATCGAACATCTTCCCGCAGAAGCCCGGTCCACTAACAGTGAACTGTGGTTGACCAAAGCCAGTACAGACCTACAAGAACCCACTCTAGGCCTACAGTGGGATTGACTCAGTGACACCCTGGGCTATAATTTGCGCTCAACAGAGCCCCTGGAGCCTACCATGAGAAACGTTTATAAGACCTTGGCCAGCCAGTATGACCCGCTGGGGTATATCATCCCATTTACCACCCGGGCCAAGGTTCTCATCCAAGACCTCTGGAAGCAGAATTTGGGCTGGGATGATCCGATAAAACCTCTACAACTAAGAGAGAAGTGGCTAACATGGATAAGAGAGATTCCTAATCTCCTTCAGCTGCAATTTCCTCGACCTTATGCACTAGCCTGTGCTGTTACCCTAGTGCCATCCTAGAACTCCACATCAGAAAGAGCATACGGCTCAGTGGCCTATTTGCGCACTACTGATGATCAAGGCCACGTCCATGTCGCCTTTGTTTTGGCCAGATCCACAGTGGCTCCCAGAAAATGTCTCTCCATGCCTCGTTGCAGAGCAGCCCTGACCGGTGCTCAGTTACCCAAAGTGATCCAGACTGAGTTGTCTCTTAACATCCATACAGTCACCCTCTGGTCCAACTCAACAACCGTGCTGAACTGGCTGACATCTGAGTCCTGTCGCTACAAGGTATTTGTAGGGACACATATAGCAGAAATCCGGACCCTCACAGACACGGCTGAATGGCAGTACATTGATTCAGCTCACAACCCTGCTGACCACATCACGAGAGGTCTGACACTGACCCTGCTAGCAAGTCCCCACCAGTGGAGTTCAGGACCAGACTTCCTCCTTCAAGCCTCTGACCAGTAGTCATATACACTTGTCACTGAGGTAGAACCAGACATCAGTGAGTTGAGGAAAACTGCATTCATCGGCAATGTCACAGTCTCCAGTCATTCACTTCTGGACCCCAATCAATTCCACACATGGCTAGAGCTTGTTGAAGCCACTGTCAGGTTTCTACATGGGGCGGCAGCCGCAGACAGTGACTCTTCTCTGCAAGCTGATGATTATGTCGAAGCAGAGAAACTTATCCTGGCTCAAACTCAACTGGACTCATTCCCACTAGAAGTCCAAGCTTTGAAGACTGGACAGTCGATTCCAGCTAACAGCTGTTTGGCATCACTTGCACCAGAGTATGATAAGGACACAGGTCTCATCAGAGTAGGGGGACGATTATGTAGCGCGAATGACCTCGACCTGGATGCCATCCACCCGATTGTTTTGGATCCTGGTCATTCTACAACTAAGCTGTTAATCAAAGATACAGACTGCCAACTTCTGCATCCTGGTTCTGAAAGGGTGCTGTCAGGGTCTGGCGTCTGGTGTTCTCCCTCTCTCCTCCAGAGGGCGCCATCTCCCGGACTCCCATTCCCCAAACCCCATACACCTGTTCACTCATTACACTAATTCCCCAAACTCCACACACCTGTTCAGTCACTCACTCATCACACTCACCCTCAGCTGTGCCCCGTTGTCACTGACTATATCTTCTCCTCTCACTCACCACTCGGCCTGGCTGTATTGTGTAATGTAATGGTGGTCGTCGTCCCTAGACCTGTTTTTGTTTTGCCTTGTTGGCCTTTCTGTTTGAATAAAGAAGTTTTCACCTGCATTTGGACCCAGACCCTGTTTTTCCACGGTGCCCCTTACCGCCCCGTGACAGAATACAGCCAGCAGACATGGGTCCAGCAGGGAAGTTTCTTAACGTCCGCCAGGGAGACCGGAGCATTGAGGATTACGCCAGGGACTTCGTGGGAGTGGCTCGCCAGTCGGCCACGGAGAAAACCTGCCTCATGGTCTTTTTCTGGGGAGGCCTAGCCGAGCCCTTCAAGTCCCTGATGCCACACTGGGTCCCCGAGGAGTCACTGGAGGACTATATCAACCTGGCCCTGCATTTGAGCGGCTCCGCCTTCAGGGTGGAGGCAGCTGCGGAGCCCGCTCACAGTCCTCCCGAAGCGGCAATCCACGGGGCGTCAGAGGCCTCGTCTGCCGCACCCAGTACCTCACGCCCGTTCCCGGTGCGTCCCGGGCTGACACGCAGCGTGCAGGAATCCCTGCTGATGTCGGTGCGAGCGGCGTGGTCAGCTCGCAAGGCTCTCGAGGAGGCGGTGCCCACGCCCAGTTCTCCCGAGGCGGCGGTGCCCACTCCCAGTTCTCCCAAAGCGGCGGTGCCCGGGCACGATGTCCCCGAAGCAGGGAAAGCGGCGGTGCCCGCTCTCAGTTTCCCCCGGAAAGCGGCGGTGCCCGCTCTCAGTTTCCCCCGGAAAGCGGCGGCCGCTCTCAGTTTCCCCCAGAAAGCGGCGGTGCCCGCTCTCAGTTTCCCCTGGAAAGCGGCGGTGCCCGCTCACGATGTTCCCGAAGCGGCGGTGCCCGCTCACGATGTCCGCGAAGCGGCGGTGCCCGCTCACGATGTCCCCGAAGCTGC
>NW_015505332.1:1743287-1805178 GCF_001515645.1 Sinocyclocheilus grahami
CACCGGCTCTGCCCCAGGCCCAGGGTCCCCCGCCACCGCACGGACTTGGGCCCCCCATCCCTCCCCCTACTTCAGCCCCGCTCGGCCGTTCCCCTGGGGGGGGGGCACTCTGGAACGTCTGGAAGCCGTTCCTTAGGGGAGGGGTCCTGTCAGGGTCTGGCGTCTGGTGTTCTCCCTCTCTCCTCCAGAGGGCGCCATCTCCCGGACTCCCATTCCCCAAACCCCATACACCTGTTCACTCATTACACTAATTCCCCAAACTCCACACACCTGTTCAGTCACTCACTCATCACACTCACCCTCAGCTGTGCCCCGTTGTCACTGACTATATCTTCTCCTCTCACTCACCACTCGGCCTGGCTGTGTTGTGTAATGTAATGGTGTTCGTCGTCCCTAGACCTGTTTTTGTTTTGCCTTGTTGGCCTTTCTGTTTGAATAAAGAAGTTTTCACCTGCATTTGGACCCAGACCCTGTTTTTCCACGGTGCCCCTTACCGCCCCGTGACAGGTGCTAGCAGAATTGCGTCGCCAGAATTGGATACTTCGGGGCAGAGTAGCCATCCGTAAGCATCAGCGCAAATGTCAAGATTGTCAGTTCTGGCGAGCCAAGCCTGAAGTCCCCCAAATAGCCGATCTTCCATCCTGCAGGCTGCAACTTAACCAACCGCCATTCTATTCTACTAGGGTAGATTGTCACCACGAAAAAAGATGGGGCATCCTCTATAAACGCATGACAACCCGATGTGTGCACCTTGATCTGTTGGAACACCTTGACACTGATGCATTCCTGCTCTCTCTGCGTCGTTTTATAGCACGATGAGGTAAGCCCATGGAATTGCTCTGCGACAACGGTACCAACATTGTAGGAGGAGATCGAGAACTATGTGACACTTTCGATATCATGGCACCCAAGTTTCAAGAGCTGCTTGTTCCACAGAAGATCAGATTCCGCTACATTCCACCAAATGCTCCTCATTTCGGAGGAACCTGGGAGTGTGAAGTCAAATCTGTAAAGCATGAAATCATGTCATTCTGCGAGAGCAAATGGTGCCAGAACCAGTGCTGCAGACCTTGTTAGTGGAGGTTGAGGACATTCTAAATGCCAAGCCTCTCAGCTACGTATCTTCCGATGTCGCAAACGTGGACCCAGTGACTCCAAACCTACTCCTTATGGGCCATCGTGATGCCTCCCTACCTCAAGTCTTATTCGACACTACCAACCTGCTCGGAAGACACAGATGGAGACACAGCCAGGTGTTGGCGGATCATTTCTGGACTGCCTTCATCCGAGATTACCTCCCAAGTTTACAGGATCGGCATAAGTGGAGAAAGGATGGCAAAGAGCTGACTGTGGGCCAAGTGGTTCTCATTATTGATCCCCAGCTTCCTCGCGCCCTCTGGCCTGTAGGCACAGTGACTGAGACGTTGGCTGGACCTGACGGAAAAATTTGCACTGCTCGTGTCAGAGTTCATGAGAAATCCTACACTCGCCCAGTTGTTAGGTTGATTCCACTTCCTCATTTTGAGGAAGAACCTATGACACTGTAGACAGCCTTTCTTGGTGTTTACAATTATCCTGTCAGATAATTGGGGCGGCTGTGTACGAAAGCCTGTCCTAGGAACAAAAAATGTTGTTGTATTAGCATCGGCTGTATTATTATACTGTGTCACACTTGTGTTTACATTAATAACGCATCATTGCACAACCATATCATGCCTTTTTGCATTGATTAGGCTGCTATTAATGTTAAGGATGCAGACTTGATTATCTAATCAGTGTTTATTTGCATATGTTTGATTATCATGTCAGTGTGTAAATGGTTCTCAGAATATGGTTGTAATTTTATTTCTTTATTTTTCCTTTAGACCATTAATACAGACATTAATACTATATTGCCAAAGAATAACTGGTGCAGATGACAACCCAAAGACTGTTCAATAAATGCATCTTTGTGAAGAATCCCTTCTCTGATCCCTGATTCTCTTACCAGAATCCTGTCCATATTTGGCCGCCTCACCTAGCGTAATATAGATTTGTTGCGGGACTCCGCTACAAGAAGTTAGACAATGACTTGATAATTTAATAAGCTATTAGATATACAATCTAATAATAAAATACATAGCATATGGGTCAAAGACGTTAAGATGTCTGCATCAAAAGAAATTTACAAAAGTAAAATTTTATGTCCATAGAAAGCACATTAAATGCAAGTAAAGTGTCTACATTTAAGGTTTCAAATAAGTTTTTGAAGAATAAAATGTCAAAATGTGGTAACACTTAATTAATAAATTATTTAATTTTAATTTAATTTAACTTAATTTTAATTAATAAAAGTAACACTTATAGTTATGTAAAAATTCAAACAACATGCTTATTCTGACCTATACATATTAAAATATATAAAACAATAAGTGAGCATATTAAATTTTATTTGGTTTTAAATTAGTAAAAAATTCTTACTGACAAATCGGCAAAATCTAGGATAGTGACAAATTTTAAAAAATTTAAATAACAACTAATTAGTATTTGGGGTGAAAGTAATTAGTTTTTTAATATGTCATAAATAGATTTTTGTTGTATATATGCCTGACAAGATTGTTACACTGAATTACATTTTAGTGGGCGTCTTCTGTAAATCAGGGAAAAATATATGATATTTATTTTTTGCTCAGAAAAACAAAAATACAATTACATGAAACAGAATTTTTTTTTTTTTTTTTGAAAAACATAAATTTAAAGCAGTATTGTTTTTATTCTTAAACCCTTTTTTGTCTTTGACCCATATATAAACAGTAAAACATTCTATAATATTATAGAATTTCTACTACTATTGTTATATAAAACAGTATCATATATATTTATTTGATTTAAACTATTTTATTTATATTTCTGATTATTTAAATCTACCTTGACTTTACTTTTTTTTGCCCTAAAATGTTATCTAGTGCACTATAGTTTTTGGAAAAGATCTCTAATTTTAGACCAGGTCTGTTTATTTACTCTCCAGAGAGTTAAACTTTATAACTGTCATTTACTATCCACCTTATTAAAAATGGGCACAGCCATTTGTAAATTCTATGGGTTTTGCTTTTGGTCTCAGTTGCTTCCAGCTTTTTAGCTGTACAAAACCGCTCATTTTGCTGCTTGATATCTCAAATTGGTGTCTTACCATATTATTTTAGTGTATTATCTTAATTATGAACACACTGGTTTGTAGTGCAAACAGTTTTATCATTTACAGCACGTTGTAATTCTTCTTGTTATTTCCCTATAGCGGATAATGAACCGGAAGTCTCAGCCATAGGCATAGTTCTGCATTTAGGAATAAGGTGGATAACAGTGGTTGTGTTTGATGCTCTGCTGCTTAATACACCTCATATAATAGATATTGGTATCTTTTTTTTAAGGATGAAGTGTGTAATTCCCAACTCTAGTGGCACAAAACAAAATTGCACATATCATTTTCAGATACCTTTCCTTTGCCCTAAGCAATCAGATAACTCCACACCCAGTTCACACTTTTGATTGAGCCAGAAGATGACATATCAAAGCACAGAGCAAAGTTGTTAAATCACCACAAAGAAAAATAATCTAACACATGGTTTACTTATAATTGTTCCTGCACATTAAAGTGATATACAAAGTGTTTTAACATCACACATTAACACAAGAATGATCTGGCTTTAAGCAACTCATATGGTCAGAAGCTATTGGCTAAAAAGCCCTCAAAAATGTATTGTAAAGAAAATTCAGAAAGCATCTGTCTGTGTGGTTGGAATTATATCTTTGGAATTAGCATGCGTTCACCAATGTAGTCTATTTGTTTAGTTTTTTTTGTGTTGCCTTGGGCATCAGAATTAATTGAAGACTTAGTAATAAACAAGCACTTAAAGCTTTGGTTTAATTTTGGTTGTTAATTGCAATTTACATTTTGTAAGCAAATCACCACTGCAGTGTGGCAAAATCTGAGAAGGTTTGTCAAAATCCATGGTATAAAATCACCTTCAAGGTAGTTTTAAAAAATAGTTCACCCAAAAATGTAAATTTGATGAAAATGTACTCCTACTCCGGCCATCCAAGATTTAGATGAGTTTGTTTTTTGTTTATTACTACAGATATTTGGTCCTCTTTAGTGAATGGGTGCTGTCAAAATGCGAATCCAAACCAACATCACAATAATCCACAAGTAATCCTGCTACCATCTAAAAAAGTAATCTATCCATAATATTGCTTTCTCCAGCGAAAAAGTCAACTCATCTGAATCAGGAGAGAAATATGCACCGATCAATCACTGTTTACAAGTGAAAACAGTCAAAAACAGAGGATTTTGATGTGAGAGGATAACATTTGATGGACTTTATCAAAAGAGGAAACCCGATTATGAATTACGGTCTGGTATTTTGTCCAGAAGCGATGGTTTAATGTTAAAACGTCTTAATGTTAGTTCTGTGTCTTACAAACACACAGTTTTTCCCTTCACGAGACATTAATTGATAGACTGGAGTTGTGTGGATTACTTGTTGTGATGTTTTTATCAGCTGTTTGGACTCTCATTCTGACGGCACCCATTCACTGAAGAGGATCCATTGGTGAGCAAGTGATGCTAAATTCCTTTAAATCTTTTTTAATGAAGAAACAAAATGTTCATTTTTGGCCTTAAATAAATAATACTGTTAATAGTAATAGTTAAATTAAATTTCATAGCACATACTGTAAGAAATTACATCTTGACAATAGCCAGCACTGGCTATTATTATGAAAATAGTTCCAGGCTAAATGAATTACTGTGATGTGGCAAGATATATAGTCACATGAGAAAATGAGTCACATTAATGCATAAAATTCCCTTTATTTGGGATGGCAGAGCATATTGCTCTCAGCTAACTAACAGCGTGTGACTGGGCAAAGATTTTGAAACGAGGCATTATTTAGTGTATTATGCAGATGTCTTCATCAGCGTGCACTAAAGGAATACACTTTTAAAGGGATCGTTTACCCACAAATGACAGTTGTGTCATTATTTACTCATTCTCATGTTGTTTCATGAACCTGTATGCTGTAATTCTAAAGAACCTACACAGATTTTTTTTCTATACAACCACACTGAATACAGTTATAAAGCTCTGAAAGGACGAAATACACCTGACCTTACAAGTAGTCCATACAGCTTATATACTATATTGAGTGTTATGAAAGTCATATGATAGTTCAAAGACTGAAATATTTGAGTTGAATTCTACTCCACCAAAGCTGTAAAATTTAAAGTGATTGCATTCAGATTAAAAAACAAAATTGCACTCTCTTTTTTTAACAGCAGGTTTGATGTCATTGACATAACTAAGCATAATGTGCCAGTTCATACACTGCAGTGCAAAAGTTTTGGGTCAGTAAAATTTTTTAAAGAAATTAATACTTTTATTTAGCATGGATACATTAAATTCATTAAGAGTGACCATTTGCAATGTTACAAAATGTTTCAAATAAATGCTGTTCTTAAAAAAAAAGAAAAAAAAGTGAAGTGACATGTGGCCAAGTATGGTTACCCATACTAGGAATTAGTGCTCTGCATTTAACCCATCCAAAGTGCACACACACACACCCGGAGCAGTGGGCAGCCGTTTATGCTGCAGCACCCGGGGAGCAGTTGGGTGTTCGGTGCCTTGCTCAAGGGCACCTCAGTCGTGGTATTGAAGGTGGGAGAGAGTGCTGTAGATTCACTCCCCCCACCTACAATCCCTGCCGGTATGAGACTTGAACTCGCAACCTTCGGGTTGCAAGTCCGCCTCTCTAAACATTAGGCCACGACTTCCATTCTTTTGAACTTTCTATTCATCAAGGAATCCAGCATAGAGATACGTTTCCACAATATGAATCAGCACATCAACACTGATAATAAGAAATGTTTCTTGAGCAAATTGGAATGATTAATGAAGACTGGAGTAATGATGCTAAAAATTCAGCTTTGCATCACAGGAATAAATTACATTTAAAAAAATATTCAAATACAAAACAGTTATTTGAAATGGTAATATTATTTCACAATATTACTGTTTTTACTGTATTTTTGATCAAGTAAATGCAGCCTTGCTGAGCAGAAGAAACTTCTTTCAAAAGAATGAAAAAATTCTTACTCACCAAAACTTTTGAATGGTAAGTGTACTATTTTTTGCTGACCTATTCCTTTAATTAAATGGCATTTTTGTCTTCATTACACTCTAAGTATGAAGGTGTAATATTAAATAGTTTTCATAACATCATAACAAGTACATTCAGTGCTTTCTTTATGCTGAGCTCACAGCCATAATCTTACTGCTGCTGTGAGTTTTATGTGCTCAGAGTTCTGGATTTAGGTAAAAACTAGTGCTACATAGTTCAATATCTGGTCAGAAATTCTACGCTTACATTTGTACAGATTCTCCCGCTGATTGGCTTTCTGTCTCTCTTCCTGTTTCTGGCAAGGCTTCATTTCATTTTCCAATATTTCATTTAATGGAAACATTTCTTTGTACCTGAAAGATGCCAAAGGCGAGACTACAGTTTAGTCAGGCCTGTTCTCTTTTGTTCACCCTTTCTTCCCCTGTTCCTCACACTCATGTAACAATATGAATGATTGATTAAGAACATAGGCAGCTTTTCCTCTGACCGAATGAACATCATGCGTGTCTTGAGGATGGAGTGGCATGAGGAATTTCTGTGCCGTCGTTGTGCTGTAATGCTTAATAAATGCCGTGCTCGCCCATATCCCCTGTGGCAGAGGGTCCACCTCCTCATGTGCATTCATGTCACGATGGAATTATTGTATTCGTGAGATGAGCGCACATAAACGCCACCACGATGTCATGTGGGATTTTCTGTCTGCTGAGTTCAATTAGAGGAAGCCAACTGGCATGGGTTATAGTATGTTTTAAATAGTTTGTGTGGATTTTGTGTACAGCTGATGAAGAATTAAATATTACTTTATTACTAACATTTTTAGATTCCTACTTGAGTAAAAGTACAGAAGTATTCACCGTTGAATGTTCTTGAGTATTAAAAGCAAAAGTACTGAATTAAAACTATAGTTTGCCCCATATAAAAATTTAAAATAAATTCCCCAAAAACTATCAAATATTTACATAAATATATATTTAATGAAAATTTTTTAATTTTAATTTTTTTAATATATTTTCAATTAAAGTGTATTTATATTATCTGATATATTTAAATTACATTTACCCATAATGTGTTTTCATATTGAAAACATATTATTGCTCCTTGAAGCAGTATTATTTTACACTCTAAAAAATGCTGGGTTAAATATAACCCAGCGCTGGATTAAAAAGGGACAAACCCAGCTATTGGGTTGTTTTGACCCAGCGGTTGGGTTGTTTTGACCCAATACAAAACAACGTCAAAACAACCCAATTGCATTGCGTCAAAACAACCCAATAGCTGGGTTTGTCCCTTTCTAACCCAGTGCTGGGTTATATTTAACCCAACATTTTTTTAGAGTGTAGTATCATTGAAAAACTAATATTTAGAAACAATTTTTTTTATTATTATTATTTTAATTTTAGTTAAAGGTTTAGTAATTGTGTGATTTTGACATTTTTAGTGTTTTTTTTGTTTTGTTTTTATTTAATTTATATTGAAGTAAAATAAGTTTTTATATTTTCAGTTTCATATTTATTGTATTTTTAAGTAACAATTTTTTTTTTTTTTACAGTTTTCATTTTACTTTAATTAACTATAATAATCCTGCCTTGAAGTACATTTTGTGATATATTTTGGCGTTTAAATTAAATATATTTTCAATTTGAAAAATCTTTTTCTTAAGCTGCACAGTTTAGAATGTATTTTACAAATATTTCAAAGATATTTTCTGGGGCAGTTCGATTGCTTCATTCTCCTGCTCACATTACAGGGGCAAAACAACCACTAACTGTGATTATACACACACTCATCATTATATTTTAAAGAGGTTAATTTTGCTTTTTCACAGTGTGAAGGAAATATTTGTAGCTTGCTTGCTTAAAATGTCGATCAGAAGCTGCTGGCAGCCGGTTGCTTCGACAGTGGGCTGAACAAACACACAACTGGTAAACTGTAATCCCACACGGCTAGCGTTCTTACCTACCAATGTCCGCCTTCAGCAGCAAATCAGTTAGGGCAAACGTCTCAAAGCAACATTAATATTCATGACCCAAGCTGCGTCTGGCACAGCCGCAGACAGAAAGTAAACTTCCTGAGGAGAGAATATGTGAACAACAGAAGAGAATGAAAGTCGTTTTGGACAAAAAGAAAAAAACCCCACACATTTTTATATTCACAGTTGCACCAGTGTTTCAGGCTGAAATATTAAACTTTTATAGGAAAAATTAGTGACTGAGACTTTTACTACTGACACTGATTGGCATATTTTTTTCATTCTGAGTTATTAATGTCTTCACTTTGATTTAACAAGGAATGGCATGTTCTGGATTGTAGTGGAGTCAAAAGTAAAAGTACAATATTCTAAGAATGAAACTACTCTAAACTACTGATTAAGTGCAGATACTTGTATTTTAGTGCAGTAACAGAGCAAAAATACATAATTACTGCATTTTTAGATAGATAGATAGACAGACAGACACAGATAGATAGATAGACAGACAGACAGACAGACAGATAGATAGATAAATAGATAGACAGACAGACAGATACAGACAGACACAGATAGATAGATAGATAGACAGACAGAGACAGACAGACAGGTACATACAGACAGACACAGATAGATAGACAGACAGACAGACACAGATAGATAGATAGATAGACAGACAGACAGACAGACACAGATAGATAGATAGATAGATAGATAGATAGATAGATAGATAGATAGATAGATAGATAGATAGATAGATAGATAGATAGATAGATAGATAGATAGATAGATAGATAGATTTTTATGTTTAGTTTTAATTTATATGCTTCATCATATTTACTAAATTTACTTGTGCAATTTAAATTCCCAGAATGCATTAACTGTGTTGATTTTTTTTTTACTTCCTGTAGAATGTGGCCAATTCAAATCAAATTCAAGCTCATGAAGTCAATTCTTCAGTTTGTACTTTTTTTTGCTAAGATAATGAGCTGGCTCTGCGTCTCAGGATTTAACGGCTCTGTGCACGGCCCGACCTTCAGTGCTCTGCCACAGAGAGGACGCCATGCTCTCTTTCTGTTCGCACGCTCCCCCTCAGACATTTCAGACCTTCTTTGAACTGTATTTTTTAAATAGAAACATTTCCGTGTGTCTGCCTCCTCTTCCAGACACATCTTCTACTCTAAACTGTGAGTCAACTTTTGAATGATTACAGATGCACCATATATTGATTATACAAAACTGACATCTGTGGCTCCCCCCAAAGGCAGAGGTCACACAAGGCCATGCAATTCATTTTCAGTGCTGTTGTTTTTGCGGTTCTGCTCCAGTGCTATTGCCTCATATGTTCTGTCATATGAAATATGCAACAGGCATATCCTGGTGCCAGTGTGTCCGGAGGCCAATGCACTGGTATCTAGAGATCTACCACAAAAAATAATAACGCTGACTGGTATTGATTTATATGAATGATCACACTGATTTTGTTACATAGGATGCTGTAGATGCATTGTAAGATTATGAGAAAGTGATCACACACAGATGCATCATCCTTTGAATGCATCTTCCAAAAAATATTTATGTTTGATTATCAAGTTGCACATTCAAGTCTAAATTTGTTTGCTCAATTTGTAATTATGTAAAACTGTATGTAAGAAATCCACAATAAATATGTTTTTGTCTAAAGGCTGATGCTGTACTTTTAGAGTACACGCTGGTCTCGTAGGTTCACTATTTGTCATGAGCGAGAAGTGCTGATTCGTCTTGATGACTTATCTGATGGCTCATATTGGCTGCCGCTGTAGCTTTGCTGTTTTATGACCTTCATACTGAGGAATGAAGTTCTTCAAGTGGTCTGTTTTATTTGATAGTTACCAGTATTCAGTTAAAGGTTGCTGTCCTAAAAGAGCTTAAGGGCAGCGATTAAAATAACCACTCTGTGCTCTGTGAAGACTTGATGTCATGACTTATTTGATGCGGTGAGGTGATTTTGTAACTTTAACTTGCAAAATTTGCTACCAAGATTGCCAACGCGAGACGTATTTTGTTCAATTTAAAAGAGTTTCTTTATTGTTCCTCCTGAACATTTCTTTGTGAATTTAAGGGATCATAAAGATAATTCTCACATTTCTTATACACCAAAAAGTTAAAAAGCTCTAAAACAGCGTACTATCACTACAAATACCATGGTTAAACTATGGTTAGTGTAGCAAAACAATGGTTAATTTGTGGTTACCATGGTTTAACTATGGTAACCATGGTGTTTTTTTTTTTTTTGTAAAACTATGGTTAATTTTCGTAAAAGATGTGTTGCCAGGTTAACAAAAAAAAGTAATTAATTTACCTTAAGAGGACACATAGGATGAATATAGAGATACAGTTTGGATTTGCTTTTATGTATATGAAATTTAGCTTGAAACACAAATGAGTTGTTATATTTTGCTATTCTCTTTTGCATAGTCAAACAATCCAAAGGAAACGTCTTTAAAACTGCTGCTGTAATGTTGGTTTTACATAATCATGCTAACTTAAAAAAGCTCTCTTTATGAATTATGAGTAGCTACCATAAAGACTTTAAATGATATGAAACTGTGGTCAAAAGTCTATCATAAATGCAAAAATGTTGGGGTAGTTGGATGGGGATGGGGGGGGGTGTTGTCTGCTTGTATGTCCCCAGCAATGTCAAAATCAAACCTACTATGCTACATCCTAGTACTTTAATATGCTTGCTACGCACTCAAAATGATGCAGTGTCCCATTACAAAAAAGTACATACTTTACTTTTAGTGCATAGGATAAGCAGGCGAATTGGGCCGCAGCCTGCAGTCTCTCCAGCTGCCTTTCTCCATCATGGAGACTAGAGCCATTACTGCTCTAAATGATGATGTGCTCGCAGCACTGCAGCCCCGCTGGTGCAGATCCTTTCTGAGAGGGTGGGGAATGGAAGGGCTGTCAGGGTACAGCTTGCCGCTTATATCGCCTTTCTTCAGAATCACTGTGCAAAAGGCTGCACGAGAATCGCTCTCACACTCGATCACTGCGGGTGTCAAGCGACATGCCAGAACAGATTAATGCGTGTGACAGTATGGTGTGTGTGCGTGTGTATATAGTTGCGTGTGTTTGTGTGCGATCATTAAGTTTGCAACTGCAAGATAATGTTCCCGAACTTGCATGCATGCGTTTGTGTGTTCACACGTGCATATGCATGGCACTTCCAGTTTACACAACAGTCTTGGCACAGGGCCTAGCCAGGTGGCACTGTGCACGCTTCAAGTGCGTCCTCATTTCAGCATCATTCCTCTTGCTCAGACCGATGCCAGATTTCTGCTGGTCTGTTTATCCTGCCTTATCTCGTCTGTCACATAAAACCTGCTTCCTGTCTGTCACCTTTATTCCTAAATGTCAACATGAAATCTAAGTTAAGCCTGTTTACTTTCATGTATGAATGTTACAGTGTTTTTTCTGTTTTATTTGGAACAATATATTTGTACTATATTGGTCATTGGCCAATACTGGAGACACATTTTTTCACATAACAATATGACATTAGATATTTAATTGTGCATGCTCATTTGACCTATTTTGCCATCATCTAATGCACACTTAAAGTTAGTCTTTAAAAACACGAATAATTTAATAAACGGATAATTCAGCGAATCTTCAAAATACATTATAATGTTGTGAAGCCTAGATTCATAGATTTTTATTTAAAGGAGAAACATTGACACAAATAATTACAAATATTGTAATTATGCAATACAATGTCTATATACCAAAATAAATAAATAAAAACTACAGAAAAATGTAAAGGGATGTAGTACAGAGAGATACACACAAGGGGCCTGATGAGCAAGTATATTATAATATATATATTTTTTAAAGTAGTATTTTAATTTTTTAGTGTTTCATATTTAACTTTAGACAAAGTTCACAATTTTTAGGGACTCTTTTTGCAGGTTACATAGTTACAAATAGGTGGCGACAAGTGATTGTATTATGAGTTATTGAAAGAATCATTGAATCATTCATTCATGCAATTCATTTAAAAACACAGAATCATCAAGGAACAAATAACTGTCTTTGTAAGTGGTTCTTTAAATCATTCACTCATCTGATTCACTCAAAAACATTCATTTGAGTGATTCATTAAATCATTTATTCATCTGATTTGTTCAAAATAACACAGCTTAATTCAGGAACATTCATTTATGAGTGATTCATTAATTATTTCACTCATCTGATTCATTCAAAAACACTGATTTATTCAGGACCAAAACAAGTAACTGTTTTTGTGAGTGATTCAATAAATCATTCACTCATTTGATTCATGCAAACACAGAATCAAGGACCATTCACTTAAGATTTGTATCTGATTAGTTAAAAAAACACTGTTTTATGTAGAAACAAAACATGTGACCGTCTTTGTGTGTGAGTCATTAAATCATTCACTCATCTAATTTATTCAAAAACAAATTAATTGAGGATTATTCATTTAAGAGTGATTCATTAAATCATTTACTCATTTGATTCATGCTAACACAGAATCAAGTTATTCATTAAATCATTTGCTCATCGGATTTGTTCGAAAACATTATTTTATTTAGAAAAGTCTTGTGAGTGAATCATGAAATCATTCACTCACCTGATTCATTTATTCAGGACCAAAACAAATAACTGTCTTTGTAAGTGATTCATTACATCATTCACTCGTTTGATTCATGCAAACATGAATCATTCATTTATGAGTGATTCATTAAATCATTTGCTCATCTGGTTTGTTCAAAACACTGCTTCAAGTAGAAACAAAACATGCAGCTGTCTTTGTGAGTCATTAAATAATTCACTCTAATCTAATTTATTCAAAAACAGATTCACTGTGGAACATACGTTCATGAGTGATTCATTAAATCATTCACTTATCTGATTCATTCAAAAACAGATTAATTGAGGATTATTCATTTAAGAATGATTCATTAAATAATTTACTCATTTGATTCATGCTAAGACAGAATCAAGTTATTCATTAAATCATTTGCTCATCGGATTTGTTCAAAAACATTATTTTATTTAGAAAAGTCTTGTGAGTGAATCATGAAATCATTCACTCACCTGATTAATTTATTCAGGACCAAAACAAATAACTGTCTTTGTAAGTGATTCATTACATCATTCACTCGTTTGATTCATGCAAGCACAGAATCAAGCAAACATGAATCATTCATTTATGAGTGATTCACTAAATCATTTGCTCATCTGGTTTGTTCAAAACACTGCTTCAAGTAGAAACAAAACATGTAGCTGTCTTTGTGAGTGAGTCATTAAATAATTCACTCTAATCTAATTTATTCAAAAACAGATTCACTGTGGAACATAGATTCATGAGTGATTCATTAAATCATTCACTTATCTGATTCATTCAAAAACAGATTAATTGAGGATTATTCATTCAAGAGTGATTCATTAAATCATTCACTTATCTGATTCATTCAAAAACAGAATTGAAGTACATTCACTTATGAGTGATTCACTAATCATTTGCTGATCTGATATTTTCAAATGCATTTATTTATTTATGTTGGAACAATACGTGTAACTGTTTTTATGAGCAATTTATTTAATCATTCACTCATCTGAATTATTCAAAACCACTGATTCATTCTGTAACGCCACTACTGTGCGAGTTCCTCTGGGATGCATAATGATTCAATGATTCATGATTCATTATTTAAAAGCAATATCGCACTAATAATCATGCTGCAGGTCTGAATTTCAGTATGCTTACGAGTTTGCTTAAATATCTACCATTTATCTGGTTATTGGCCATAACTGAAATTCATGCTGGATTTTTAATAGTTATAGATGAGTTGTCTCTTGCAGGTGCCTCAAATCAGTTGTCGCTTATGTCAAGTAGTTTAATTCTAGCAGCCATTGTAATGCCTGTCATCATCTTCATTATCATTTTTGTCTGTCTTGAACTGATTTCAAATGACGGTCACAGTCGCAGGCATAAAAACCACAAAGAAATGTGTGCAAATGTCAGGAGTGTCCTCTCCGTGTGGCTTAAAAGGTCAAGATCTGGTCTCTCTTTGGCCAAACATCCACATAGGAATTCATTCTGGTCGTGCAAGCATCCGATTCCTTCTCCCTCGGAGCGATGGCATCAGTAGGGAGTTCGATTCGAGACCGAAGATGCACGAGGGCTGGACTGACATAAAAAAGTGGCCTTTGAGAGCAGTAATAAAACTGGCTGAGGTGTTTAGTTGCATGCTTGTCCCTTTGGCATTTTGCAGAGCTTGTTTGCTAGGATTCAAAACAAGTAGCAAATGCAGTCATGTCAGATTAGCCAGGGGGAAAAAAGGCTTGTTACATAATCCAGCAATGCACCTTTTCACAGAGAAAGAGATTACATTAGTGGCGCAACCATGACAGGGTGGAGGAAGAAAGAACACATAATGTTTGATGTATGAATGTAGTCTCCATATGAACAGTGTGTGTGGGCTCTGGGTTTCTGCATCAGATCTCACAGCTGAAGGAGCGTTGATGCTAACAAACTTGAGCAGCAGTTACTGTCTGTGCATATGAAAGAAACTGAAGATCTTTTTAATATCTTAATTGTTTCTCTTAGAGCAAATGGAGACTCTCCAGAGAAAAAGACCTTAGTAATCTTACTTGTGTCACAAACTATGCTCAGATATACTAGTGGACAGCAAGTCAGCTCAAAAACCTGAGTAAATGGTCAAATTAATGAAACTTTTTTTAATTTATACTTTTCTGGACTGTACTTCTATTGGAATTGTTCTTGCTTCTTTTTTGCAATGCATTAAGAGAGGGATTCCCAAATCTTTTTGTCTTGTCTTGTTGTCTTTATTTTACTTGAAGTGCCCTTTTATTTCAATAATCTCTTCTGCTCACCAAGGCTGAATTTATTTGATCAAAAGTACGGTAAAAACAGTAATATTGTGAAATACTATTACAATTTAAAATAACTTTTTTCTATTTGGATTTTTATATTCCTGTGATGCAAAGCTGAATCTTTAGTGTTACATGATCCTTCAGAAATTATTCTGATATGATGATTTGGACCTCAAGAAAAGTTTATTTTTATTATCATCAGTGTTGAAAACAGTTGTGCTGCTTTTATATCTATATATTTGCTGATAATTTTTGTGTAAAAAACCATGATGCATTATTCTTTCAGGACTATCTGAATAGAAAGTTAAAAAGAACAGCATTCTTTTGAAATCTTTGGTAATATTATAAATATCGATTTTGATCATTTTAATGCATCCTTGCTAAATAAAAGCATTAACTTCTCTACTTTCGTTCTTTCTTTCTTTCTAATAGTCTTACTTATAAACTTTATAACCATTGTACCCCTGAGATTTTAAGTTAATAACTCAATAATTCACGTTCAAGGTTATGTGATGTCACTTAATGGTCACATGACCTGCACATAAACTATTAAAATATTTTACAGTTAATTTTTAACTTTAAATATTTAAATTTAATTTGTAATATTTTAATTACATTTTAGTTATTGTTTAAATTTAAAAAAAAATTATGATTAAATTAATGATTGTATTTCTTCTAATGAATTTTAGGAGAAACAAAGATAAATTTCATACTTAAACATAATTAACATCTTTGTGCTATCTTAAATTCTTTATTAATTTTATAGTTCTCTAATTTTACAGAATGTGTATTTTTCTGGTTTTATTTATTTTAAAGATTTTAAAGGGATAGTTCACCCAAAAAAAGAAAATTCTGTCTTCACGTTTGCACCCCATATTTTGAGAAATGTCTTAATGTTTACTCTTTCTTTCTTTCTTTCTTTCTTTTTCTTTCTTTCTTTCTTTCTTCTAATTAAAGTTAATGAGCTCCGGTGTTGTTTGGATGCATTCTGCAGAAAAAAAGAAAGATGACAGAATGATGCAAACAACAGAATCTCTTTCTTTTTTTTAGGTGGACTATCAGTTTAATGAGAAACATCTGAGGCAAAGCTGGTACTTAATATAAGTGAGAACTCCATTAAGTCTCCTGAGATGTATAAGCGCAGTCTTTGAGCAATAAAATGTGAAGCTCTGTGTATAACTGTTAATTTCTCAGCGAGTGAGACACACACAGTGCTGTAAGTGTTTGTGTGATGTGTGTCGGTGTTTGTTAGTCTTGCCCGGCTGCTGTTTGGTGTTGATCCCAGTAGGTGGTAAACTGGGGGCGGTGGGTGGAACCGTTATTCATGAACTCTAGTGATGTAGAGTTCTCTCTGACACTCGCTTCACTGCTGGTTACAGGGATTCCACCAATACAAGAAATCATCTCACATCAAACCTGGAAAAACACTGGCATTTATTAATATCACATGATTGCGTTATATGCACCAGGCTGATGCAAAAGCAAAAATACTGCATATTTCTCAGAGTGTCACGTTACGCTGTTGGGGAAACACAGGAGGCACGAGAAAAACGAGAACCGTCTTTAATAAAGGAAACTCAGGAGATAATCCACAATAGGAGCTTGAACCAACACACGCAGAGAACAAGTAGACATGACAAACACAAACTGAACAGACTAGGACTTAAGTACACAGGGAAATTAGGATAATTAACTAAACACAGCTGGAAACAAATGATAAACTAATCAGGGAACCTAATGGAAACAGGAAGGACCAAATAAGGAAACACAGGACCAGAAACAGGGGCAAAACACGACACAGAACAGTCCAGAATCCTGGCATATCACCCCCCCTCTCGGCAGGTGCGTCCTCGTACCATAGAACAACAGAGGGGATGGGGGGGAACTAAGGAGGAGGCTCAGGAGGAGGACGGATGTCCGGGAGGGGGCCGGCAGACAGAGTCCAGGGAGGAGAGGATGGAGGGAGGAGCCAGGGGGATGCCGAGTATCCGGGGGGCCAGGGTGGAGCCGAGGGCTCTGACGACCGAGGTGGAGGTGGAGATCCGCGGCAGAGCCGGAGCGACTGAGGACCAAGGTGGAGCTGGCGGGAGGAAGGAGCCCAACGGAGCCAGTGGGATGGAGCGACTAGGTGCAGCCGGAGGAGCAGAGTCCTGAGGCGATGGCGGGTCGATGCCCGACCAAGGCGGAGCCGGAGGGACTCTGCTCCTCCGGCTGCACCTAGTCGCTCCGTCCCACTGGCTCCGTTGGGCTCCTTCCTCCCGCCAGCCTTGGTCGGAGCCGGAGGGACGAGGGAGCCCGGTGGAGCGACGGGTGACGGTAGAGGCGAGGGAGCTAGGAGCCGAGGTGGAGCCGCTGGGTCTATGGGCCGAGGCGGAGTCCGGGCTGAGGAGGCTGGAGGCGGAGGTGAGGGATTCTCCAGCCATGGCGACGCTGGCAGACCCGTGGAGCTCGCACCATAATGATGGTGGGCTGAGGGCGAGTAGAGGGGCTGCCAGATGACAGCGGTGCATGCATTTGTGAGCCTCCGGGCATTCAGGGCTAAACTCTGGATCGGGAGCCCCCTCTCGGCTGAACATGGGAACAGGATGGCGCTCTGGAGGAGCGGACACTTGAGGGCGCTTTCGAGGCGCGGGCACTGGAGGGTGCTCTGGACTGGAGCCCTCTCCACTTCGGCGTGGCACATTCGCCGCGCCATACTCAGCTCACGCTCTCACCGTCCGCGGCTTTCTCTCTCGTGGCTGGCATTGTCGCCAGCTCTCGCACCTGGTCTGATGGATTCAGCTCTACGTCAGGAGCGATCCTCTGCTCAGTTGCTCGGCTTTGCACTGGCTCGCTGATCGCGGCGGGAAATGGCTCTCCCTCAACGGTGGGCTTGGGCTTTAGCTCAACGGTGGGCTGGGCTCTGGGTCCGGAGTGGATCTCTGGAGTGACGGTGAGAGGTGACCCGTTTCTCGCCAGAATCCACTTCACAAATGTGGCAAAATCTTCTCGAGGACCACCTTCGGACGACGGTGCTCTGCACTCGATGTTTAGACTGGCGTCGTAGAACGCACAGAGCACGTCGTCTGGGTAGCTGGTGGTGCTTGCTAGCAGCTGGAACAGTCTAGTATGGTCCTCGCGAGCTTTGTCCCCCTGCTCCAGCAGGAGGAGGAGGTATTCGGTGCAAAGAATGGAATCCATCCAGGGAACACAACGGGAAAAAAGATACTGGGAAAAACAAGAAAACAAACGGATGGGAACACACGGAGGTAACTGTTTTTGGGTCAGGTCTGCTGTCACGTTACGCTGTTGAGGAAGCACAGGAAGCACGAGTAAATGAGAACTGTCTTTAATAAAGAAAACTCAGGAGATAATCCACAATAGAAGCTTGAGCCAACACACGTAGAGAACGAGTAGACCTGACAAACACAAACTGAACAAACTAGGACTTAAGTACACAGGGAAATGAGGATAATTAACTAAACACAGCTGGAAACAACTAATCAGGGAACCTAATGGAAACAGGAAGGACCAAATAAGGAAACACAGGACCAGAAACAGGGGCAAAACACGACACAGAACAGTCCAGAATTCTGACACAGAGGTTGCTCTTTCAAAGCAGGAGACTAAATTGAGTCCTCAGTTATGAATTTGCTTTGTCTCAGCTATTTCTTTAAAATGTATTTTATTTCTTTTAATATGCAAGAAATAAAAATAGAGTAACACTTTACAATAAGGCTTGATTTGTTAGTGGTCACACTTTAGTTTGAGGAACAATTCTAACTATTAACTAAGATATGTGCCTCAATAAACTCCTAATTTTCTGCTTATTAATAGTAAGGTAGGTGTTAAGTTTAGGTTTGGGTTTAAGGTATCTAGAATATGATCATGCAGAATAAGGCATCAATATGGTTTATAATAAACAGCCAGTATGCTAGTAATGCATGCTAATAAGCAACTAGTAAATACTGAGAATTGGTCTTTAAGCTAAAGTTGTACCACATTATTAGTTACTACGAACAATACTTATACAGCATACAGCATTTATTAATGTTAAGTTCAAAACTTACTAACATTATTTAGTTTAACCATTAGAAACATTAAGTAATACATAACAATAAAATACTTTTATTTACAGTATTAAAATGTATTATTACATGTATTATTTATTATAAATAGTGTTAATAAAATAAAATAAAAATGTATATAAATTTATTTTTTAATATTTATATTTAAATTTTTTGATCAAATATAATAATAATAATAATAATAATAATAAATATTATCATTAATAATCTCTTTTACAAGTATATTTCACAATATGACTATAGTTCTTATGATCTATAGGGAGAATCTGATAAGAAACATTTTATATTTTATTGTATATGTATACTTCACAATAAGTCTCCATTTTTTCTCTCTTTAATGTAATTTCTGTCTCTAGATTCCTGTATGTATGTATGTATGTGTGTGTGTGTGTGTGTGTGTATACACATACACATACACCTCCAGCTGTTCTCTATACTCTCTTTTTTGTCTCTAGCTTCTTAGATTTGTGTCCTGAGAAAAAGACCCCAGTAATCAACGTCTCAAACTCAAACCAAAGTAGACCGACTCTGCAAAAGTTTCCATTTGTTCTCCGTTTAACCTCATTGCTGTCTCTGAGAAACAACAGAGCGACTGAGGAGATCTCCTCTCTGATCTTTCTTCACCACGGGCTGTTTCTTTAAAAGAGGAAACATCTCAGAAGGGAGTAATTGTATGCTAACGAACACAGTCAGGCAAATTGAGGAGCTGAAAGAAAATGTGAAAGAGAAAATAGACGTTTTTTACATTGAGCTTAGCCTAAGATCGCTGATGGTAACCATGGAAATAATTATAGAGCAGACAGACTGCTAGAGAGAAAGGAAAAATGAAAGAGAGAGGGGAGGAATTTAGAAGAGGGAAAGAAAGAAGAGTGCATCTTTGGATCTTCAATCTTGCTGTAAGTTTTAATAAAACTCGGCACTATAGGCAGGCGACTTTTAAATTGGCTTTGATCACATATAGTGTTCTTTTAATTAAACGGACATGCACTCAGGCCCTTGAATGAGGGATATACATTAGCCGCGTCCATTCTGGATCAATCGCGGTGTTCTTGTGGTGGATATCCAATCATCTGGAGGTATGAGGTGTGCGCCAGCTGTCTTTACGAGCATTAAAGGGGTCATATGATGCTTTTTTAAAGATCATTATTTGGTGTATTTGGTGTAACAGAATATGTTGACATGCTTTAATGTTCAAAAAACACATTATTTTTCAAATACTGTACATTATTGTAGGTCCTCTATGCCCCGCCTCTCTCAAACGCTTCGTTTTCTACAAAGTCCCTCCTTCCGACAAGCGCAGTCTGCTCTGATTGGCCAGCTGACCCAGTGCATTGTGATTGGCCGAACACCGCAAGCACTCGTCGGAAATGTAACGCCCCTTACCATAATCGCGAGCTTCATCTTTCAAAATAAATGTAAAGACAGCCCGAAAGGGGAACAGAGTCTCGTGACAGACACAGTGATGAAGCTGGTATGTGTTTGCAGTACACAAGCCACGGTTAAGACAGCTGACTCCACTGTGATGTGACCCGGTCTCGCTCTCTCTCACACACACACACACATGATGCACAAAACTCCGCATTTGAACAGTCAATAGCAAATACTTAAACTAATAACAAAACAGTAGCTGATTCAGAAGCGCCAGATTGTGATAGCAAAGGCAAAATTACCCCCTCTCCTAGGAGCACGAAACGGTCGTCCATAAAATGCATTGCTGTTCTGTTGTAAGTGATCTTAAAGATTCCTAATTGCATCTACTTCTGGAAGGCCAAATAAAGTGCTTTTGCTTTCGCACTGAAACACACAGCGTCTCCCTGACATGCTGCTTCAACACTAACTGCGGTTACTGAAACCACGCCTTCTTTCTTTGCGTGCACATTTGGGTGGCATTATGCTAATATTTCCACATAGTGAGGTAGATATGTGGGGGCGTGTTAGAACGAGCCGTTTTAGGGGGCGTGGCAGAGTCTTAACTTTGATAAAGAATATATCTTTGGTTTTGAGACTTTAGTCTTTGCAACTTCAGGGATCTTATCTATGCACAATCAGCTTGTAACACTCCAAAGAGAAAGGAAAACTTGAAATCGCATCATATGACCCCTTTAAGACGCCTCTCTGCTGGAGATGTGTCCGGCTCAGCCTCGTCTCGATGCTTCGACTTTAGTGCTCGCTGTCTTGGGCTTGCAAGCCGGAAGCAGTCGTCATGGAAACACATGTCTTTATAACACGCTGATCATTTACACAGAGCACTTTGTTTGAAAATGACCATTCTTGATTAAATCCGTCAAAAAGCCTCTTTCAAGCAGTGTGGGTGTAATGTGTTGCAGACCCTGTCAGCAATACAGTTTTATAGGTTTTAGTGCTACTTCTAAAAGTTGATTAAATAAAGTTTAAGTAGAAACACATTTAAAATATAGAAATATATATTTAGAAACTAAAATCTATATCTGTGCATGTATTTACACCTCACTATATATAAAATAGATTTATATATTAAGAATAGTCCACCCAAAAGATTGTTTTATCTCAAAATCGAAATATCTTTCATACAGATCATACAAGTCTGAAACGACATGAGGTTAAATGATGACAAGAATTTTCATTTTTGGGTGATCTTTCCCTTTAAGGAGCGCTGTACTATCACTGTTCTTTGCAAATTGTTGATTGTAAATATTCATTTTGAACAATTCTTACTATTCTTGTAGGTATATACTACATTTAGATATCCAAATAGTATTAGTGAAATATATGTATTCAACTAAGCAAACTACTATTATATTTATCCTACATTTAATTGCAATAACCAGAGTTAATGCATAAATGCCTTTTTTTCTAGCTAGATTTACGTTTAAAGATTAGAATTATGGCATATTAGCTCAAAATGTTGCAGAGTTGTACATCAATGCATATGAGATTACTTAAAGAAGGCAAGAATAAACGTTTTTCTGGATTTATTTAGTGGTCACCAAAGCCAGAGTTGAGAGCAGAGTGCGTATAGACACATGATTACAACCAAACATGGTGTGGGCATTCATCGTTCTGTTGACCTTTAAAGGAACCCTTGACCTGCTAAGGAAAAATAATAATTCACAAGTTAAACAGAAGCAAGTGACTTAAAGAAAAAAGAGACTGGATTACGATCGGAGATGGACAGTTTGGACAATTTGTCTTTCTTGGTGGCTTGAGATTACTCTTCTGGATCCTGGACGGGAATAATTAAGGGATTGTACTGCCCCTTACAGTTGCATTCTGCTGTAGGTAGGAATAACCTGCACATTACAGTTGGTTATTTGATTTTGTAGCTGGGAAGACACAGGGTCACATCATTTATTTGGTATTTTGAATTAATTGAAACATTGACAAGTACTTTTAAAAGATGACTTTATTTATGACTTTTTGTGCTCCTGAAATATACTACAAATCTTTTTACTATACTACATTTTGACTATGTAATACTGCATAGATCTTTAGTCATTTGATTCATGCATATCTTCTGTGGTTTGGTCTGTAGAACTGTTTGGAAGGGTGTTTCGTGATGCTTACCTGAAAATAGTGTTGGGTGGCTATAAAAACACCCACTGCTGCAGGAGAAAAATCCTTGAAAATGACAATAGAAGGAAGAAATGTACTGAAGTCCTTTGGCAATTTGTTTCCAGGATTTACAGGCATCACTTTTTTCTTTGGCAGCTTCAAAAGATCTAAAAACACTAAAAGATCTTCTTAGAAATCTTTAGATAAAAATAGAAAAAAATGCATTAAAATGATTAGTTATATATCAAATAAATGACCTCATGGATTTTTGTGCTCCTGAAATATACTACAAATCTTTTTACTATACTACATTTTGACTATGTAATACTGCATAGATCTTTAGTCATTTGATTCATGCATATCTACTGTGGTTTGGTCTGTAGAACTGTTTGGAAGGGTGTTTCGTGATGCTTACCTGAAAATAGTGTTGGGTGGCTATAAAAACACCCACTGCTGCAGGAGAAAAATCCTTGAAAATGACAATAGAAGGAAGAAATGTACTGAAGTCCTTTGGCAATTTGTTTCCAGGATTTACAGGCATCACTTTTTTCTTTGGCAGCTTCAAAAGATCTAAAAACACTAAAAGATCTTCTTAGAAATCTTTTTTTTATTGAACATGAAGTGGGTAATTTTTGTGCCACTAGAGGCACCAAATAAACTGGACAGATAATGACCATCAAACAGGTTTCCCAAACACACCCATTTGTCAAACAATCTGATAGCCCCGCCTCCAAAGTCACACCATTGGTCGTGCCAGTGTTACTGTATTAGACTGGCTCATTTAGACCCCTGCTGGTAGATACTGTAACTACACCATCTCTATCACAGGCATTCCAAAGTAGCCATCAGGATTATTATTTGTTACTAAAAAAATCAACATTTCTTGTTTTCATTTACTTGAGGTACTAAAAGTACTCAACTTTATATGGTTGCTATATATAAAATATTATTTTTCATTTATATTAATATTAGTAATATAAGTTTTCAGTAAAATATTATTTTACTAAGCTAAATTATTAAAAGGGCAATCCATATGCTAGAAGATATTATAAACTAAGGCTGCTGTATTTTGTATTTTAGCATAACACAAATGTTGTATTGACCGATCAGTATCCAGAACTGGTATTGTTTGTTATATTAATTTAAATAAACATACAAACACTTATTTTATTTCAGCCAGTTGCAAGGGAAACATTTCTTTCATTTCATTTTAATTTAGTTTAACTCAATGTATGAAAATAACTAGAGCTTAAACTGAAATTAAAAACATAAATCATTTTTAACTAATAAAAATGACACAATTACCAAAGGTTTAACTAAAATTAAAATAAAAACAGAAACTATAACAATAAAATGATTAGTATCACTATATCCATGATACTGAACTAATACTATTCAGACAAAATTTATCATTTACAGCACAGGTGGTTCCATTACTTACAGCTGTCTATGCATATTGAGCTGGGATGAAAGAAAAGTACATTAGCATCTGAAAAATTACATCTTTAAGAATAATACTCACTAAGGCTTCGTTTCAAATAAAATTGTTTTCATTTCTTTGTTTTGTTCGAGCCCCGTGCAGCATTACAAATCCAATTTAGGCGTAAAAATTGATCCGCCACCAACCCCACGCATATCAATCAGAGGCTGAGCAGTTATTATTATTTTTTTCATTAGTTTCACTTTTTATCATGTTTGCTCCCCCTCCTCTCGCTGTCTCTCTCTCTTCCGTTCTGTCTCTCTCAAAGGGACTGAAGCTTAAAGCTGTTTCCACCCACACACTTCAGCTCTGGCTTTCAGCTTGACATCAGATTTACATTGAGAATAAAAAGTGCACACACGCACATGCTCTCACCCACACATGCACGTACTTGTACACACCTATGTTGGGAGGAATATTAAAGTGCATTATTGTGTGATAGAAAATATGTCCTCTTATGCTGGAGATGCTTATTTTAGCAATCATTGTGTTTGATAACAGACGGTGCCCCGTTTGAACTCTACTGAAATGCAACTTGTCGTTTCTCGTCCATCAGACCGTCTTGCGACATACGTGTTCACATGTGTGTGAGTCTGTGTTCCATCACTTCAGTGTTTCATCATGTTAGTCAAATGTAAGGTACTAGAAAATGTTGCCATGGCAACCAAATAAAGAGCCTGGATTTGGATCAAAAGGGACAGAGGGAGAAATTGAAATAAATGGACGTATCGAGCTCACTTTACTTTGGCTTTCAGTTTGGTGTAATTAAAAGGAATAGTGACCTCTGGCCTACGATCAGGTTCAGTCCATTATGTCCTGCGGTTCTTAAAGGGCGTGAACATTAATTTGTGTTTTTAATGCTCTCTCTGTCCCAGACACATTAAAGTGAATTATAGTTTATTTCCGTACTGTGTGACAATTCATATCGGAAACTAGTAATTGATTTGCAGTTAAGTAAATGTATTTGCTGAATAATTTGTTAGAACTGTCTTGCTCTGACATATTGCACACAAAGTACTGCATTCCTATATATACTTTTAGAAAAGTACTATGGCATACTATGCTAATGAATGACTGTAGGAACCAGGAACCAGGAACCAGATGAATCCACAGGAACCAGATGAGTCCTCTGCACAATGTGACTTTGCTGCAGCCTGGATTTGAACTGCTGGTTTCATCTGGCCAGAGGAGAACTGGCCCCTCGACTGAGCCTGGTTTCCCCAAAGGTTTTTTCTCCATTCTGTCACCGATGGAGTTTTGGTTCCTTGCTGCTGTCGCCTCTGGCTTGCTTAGTTGGGGACACTTCATTTCCAGCGATATGGTCGACTTGATTGCACAGATACTATTTAAACTGAACTGAGCTGGATGATGACATCACTGAATTCAATGATGAACTGCCTTTAACTGAAAATTGAATGTTTACTATTGTCATTTTGCATTATTGACACACTATTTTCCTATTTAATACTGTAAAGTTGCTTTGACACAATCTGTTGTTAAAAGCGCTATATAAATAAAGGTGACTTGACTGCATTCATATGTTACACAAAGGTAAACACACACACACATATACAGGTGCATCTCAATAAATTAGAATGTCATGGAAAAGTTCATTTATTTCAGTAATTCAACTCAAATTGTGAAACTCGTGTATATGTATTTTTAGTATAGTGTTCAGTTTAGTTCATTATTCAAGCAAAGAGGTATGAAATGTTTTCCTATATTGCTAATGAATTTTGTTGGATACTTCAGAAGACTTCAGAAGTGAGTGTATTCACATAGCAAAATATAGCATTTTTTTCTTTTTTGGGCTGTTTTATATCTATAAACATTCTTATTTATTAAGATTAGTAATGTAAGTTTTCAATAAAACATCATTTTACTAAGCTAAATCGTTAAAGGGATAGTTTACCCAAAAAATTTACATTTTGTCATCATTTACTTGTTCCAAACATGTATGAGTTTCTTTCTTCTGTTTAACACAAAAGAAGATATTTTGAAAAATGTTGATAACCAAACAGTTGACGGTAGCCATTGACATACACTACATAGTATGGGAAAAATACTATGGAACTACTATGGAAGTCAGTGGTTACTGTCAACTGTTCCCCTTCAGGAACTCGAGCTGCATCGAGATTCGCTTTGGGAACGCCCTTGCGTGACCGCGTTCTGAAGCACGTGTCAAATCCGTCCAATGGAGCAGCGAGACGTCACGAGCAGGGTGACGTAAGCACCAGAAAGCATAAAAGCATTCAGTAGCGCTCTGTGTATGTGTCTGTCTATTTACTGTTGTCTGTCCTCACAAGCACTCATATATATAAAACAATGAGAAAGTCTATGGCGAGCGAACGGCATTACAAACGCTGTGTTTCTCCCTGCCCACGATATCTGGCGGCAGGGAATACACACGATTTGTGTGTCGTTTGTTTAGGAGCCAAGCATGCATGGTCAGCTTTCGAGCAGCTGATTGTATGCTCCGCTCTCGCCTGGCTGCGTTTGATGAGAGCGGCCAGGCTCGCGATCCCGCTGGCAGCGGTCCCGCTGTTGCCGAGGCACAGCGCAGATTGTTGTCGTGGGGATCGCGGGTGGATTTAGTGGAGGGATCCGAGACGGGCTCGTCCTTTTCTCGGTCCTCACCCGCTAGATCCGCGGCTCTCTCTCTCACGGCTTGGAAGCCCATGCTGCGGTTTCTCTCCCCCCCCCCGCCAGAGAAAGAGAGCCAGACGCTTCATCTATCTTCCTCCGAGGAGGTGGATGTGACGAGTGTCGAGCCCAAGCCATAAAGCTCCTCATATCAAGTGAGGGTGCTACAGCAGTCGGGTCAGTTGTTCCCTTAGTGCCCTCATGGAGGTTCATTGATACCACTGCCACCTCAGTGCTTCAGGGCTCAGTAAGCTCCGACGAGCGAAATTCCCAGCTGCCGCCCGGCAATGGTACGGCTCATAAGTTACACACACAGGCAGGGACTTAGTAGTATGGCGCGGTTGGTATTCTCATTCCCAAAGCGAATCTCGACGCAGCTCGAGTTCCTGAAGGGGAACGTCTCTAGGTTACGTATGTAACCATGGTTCCCCGAGGGAACGAGACGCAGCGTCTCTTTGCCATACTCCCTGCATCCCTGCAGGCGCTACTTCATCGAAGCTGGGTGGCACCCGGCCGGATGCGCTTTTATGCTTTCTGGTGCTTACGTCACCCTGCTCGTGACGTCTCGCTGCTCCATTGGACGGATTTGACACGTGCTTCAGAACGAGGTCACGCAAGGGCGTTCCCAAAGCGAATCTCGACGCAGCGTCTCGTTCCCTCGGGGAACCATGGTTACATACGTAACCTAGAGACGTTTTGGCTGAAGAAAGAAACTCATACAAATGTTGTATTGACCAATCGGCATCCAGTACTGGTATTAGTTATATAACTGGCAATACATCACTGTGTTCAAGAGAATTGTAGGAAATATAGGCCTAATGATTCTGTTTCACATTCTCATTGCACTTAACAGTTTTTGGTTTCATAGTATTGTAGTAATTCTGAGAAAGAAAAAATGGACAGTGTTTGAAAAACAATATTGCATTCATTCTGAATTCAAAAGAGCAATCATAAAAAATCAGAACAAAGTTATGCAATTCTTCAAAGTGTCGCAGTCGTCATGGAAACATGTCTTTATAACATGCTGATAATTTAATCTGAAAAATGATCATTCTTTATTAAATTCATCAAAAGGCCTCTTTCATACAATGTGGGTGTGATTTGTTAAAGACTCCATTAATAATGTCATTTTGTGGGTTTTAGTTCTAGTGTACTTCTGAAAGTTGATTAAGGATGTGTTTTTGAAAATATATTTTTTTTTATTCAGCAACAGCACATTAAATTGATCAAAGTGAGAGTAAAGACTTTTATAATGTTACAAAACATTTCTATTTCAAATAATGTTGTTCTTTTGAACTTTCTATTCATCAAAATTAAAAAAAAGTAGCAGTTTCCTCAAAAATATTTGGTAGCACAACTGTTTTCAATACTGATAATAATAAGAGATGTGTATTTCCTTTATTAAGAATTGTATAACTTTTTTTCTGAGTTGTTATTACTGTTTTGTTGGGTTCAGAAAGTATCCTTATATTTAATGTATGAATGTACTAACTTTATGAAGTCTCAATCCCAAAACAGAATATAATCTATGCTGTGTCTGTAAAGTGGAATACGTGATACAAATACTGTTTTAATTGAACACGAAGCAATTACTCACATGTGAAAGCTTATTGTTGATTCAGAGTAATAAAAAATAAGATACTTGCTGTTTGTCATGGCAACGACTCTGATGCTTGTTGCATATTTGTATGGTCTTCTGTCCCCATTGGCACACACACACACAAAAACCTGTTAGTGGAACTAAAAACCTGTTAGTGGAAACAGTATTACAGAACCAGTTCAAGATTGCCAATCGTAGTCAAGAGACAGTATATGACCAAGAACAGTGGCCTCAGATGAATCAATATGTAAAATATGTTTGACTACAACTGACGTATTACATAATAAGAAAAAAGTAAAATCAGCTCAGTCGAGGCTGTGCATCAGGAGAGAGAACATCAGATCAGGAGGAGAGATTTTGAGATTTGAGGTCTGATGTTTAGGATCGTGAAGAGATGGAAAAAGTGATGAGATTGAAAGTGCAGAGAATGGACTGGGAATGAATGTGAGAGGTGAGGAGAAGGAAAATGCTCTCATAAAAAAGAGAGAGGCAGAGAGATGGATAAATACACTGATTTATGTAAAAGTGTTGCGTGGGTGCAAGGCGAGATAACTGTATGGCTGTGTTAGTGTGTGTGTGTGTGTGTGTGAGCTTCAGAAATTGAGAGAGAGAGACAGATTGCATTGGCTGGAGAGATGGTGGGTATTTACACTCAGATTTATGGGAGGGTTATCACAGCAGTGAGCAGGAGAGACGGATGGTTTGATGGTGGAGGACTGCTTCTTTCAGTCTGTTCCCCTCCCAGCACCTCTACGTTCATTAAACCGTCCATTCATTTGTTTCTGTTGGTCTTATTTTAATGACTTAACGTTCCTGAGCAATAGTCGTGTCTGCAGCTCTGCCAGTGACTGTGCTTCTGTATCTGGTACTCACTCAAGGACGAAAGTCAATAAGCAATTTGTTTGCAAGTGCCTGTCTCTTGTGCCCGCAGTTAGGCTGTTTTATATCTTATTGTTTTGCCATTTTCATGGTCCAAAATTACCTTTTAGTCACGTCTGCCAAAAGAGCAGTTTAGTTGTGAACATTTACTAGCCATAAACATTGCTTACTGGTCATGAAATTGTATTGTACATATTTTTTTATTAATTTATGAATAAAATATTTCTATTTATTCAGATCATTTAAAAGTTTGATTTTTTTTAAAGAAATTAATACTTTTATTCAGCGGAGACATATTAAAGTAATATTAAAGTGAAAGTAAAGATATGTATAATGTTACAAACGGTTTCTGATTTTCTATTTCTAAGATTTCTATGCAGCAGCACAATAGTTTTCAACATTGATAAAAAATAGTGAAGGCATATTAGCATATTAGATTGATTTCAGAAAGATCATGTGACTCTGAAGACTGTAATGATGCTGAAAATGCAGCTTTGCATTATAAGAATAAATTACATTTTAAAATATAGTACAGTACAAAAACTGTTATTTTAAATTGTAATATTATTTAACAATTTCACTGTTACTGTATTTTCAATCAAATAAATGCAGCCTTGATGAGTGTGTGTGTGTATATACAGTATATATACATATGTTATATACATATACACACACATATATATATATACTGTATATATATGTGTGTGTGTGTTTGTGTGTACGCGTTTTTGTGACAAATGAGGACATACATTTGTATAATGACAAAGGTATGACAGGTATTACAAGAAGGTGACTTTTCAGGACATTACCCCATGTCCCCACTTTTCAAAACGTTTATAAATCACACAGAATGGAGTGTATTGAAAATCTGAAATAGCACAAAGTTTCCTGTAAGGGGTAGGTTTAGGGGTAGGGTTGGTGTAGGGCAATAGAATATACGGTCTGTACAGTATAAAATGTTATGAAAAATTAATGTTTTTTTAATAAAAAAAAACCTACAGGGAAAAAAACACCTGCATCACTTGAAACATTGAAAAATAGCATAGAGAGAATAACTTATTATTCTCTCTCTGTTATTTATTTATTTTTTGTGGGTTTCTTGCTGTCCGCTAAGGCATAGGACACACACAGGCTTTCCTCCTCACCAACACACCGTGTCTACACCGGACGCGAGCGGCAAAATACAGTAGAACCCATTATAATCAGTGATGCTGTGTACACTGGATGCGACGCGACAAAACCCAAAATTAAACTGATGCCTTGTTCTATTTATGACATACTGACACAAAGTTAAAATGATTTGCAACGGTCGCTTTGTCGCGTCCAGTGTAGAGCTGTTACGGCGCAACGCGACAACTGTAGCGTCCGGTATAGACACGGTGAGTGAAGCCGAGAGCAAGTTATGCCTCATCATATTTTCTGCATTTAGCTTTTGAATGACCAGCACCTGCCTGGGTCTGTGTGACTTCATCTATGGCTTTTCTCTTCGCGTTCACAAACCGATCCATCTCCCATTCTAAGTTACGTCCTTTGGCTATTCACTTATTTATTTTCTTTTTCTGCTGATGGCCTGCGCTCGACTTGAAGCAGCGCTGCTTAGACCGATGGGTGTGTGTCATCAAAGTACTGAGAGAGCTATAAGAGAGCGCGGGTGTCTCCTTGTGCTTTCTCTCGCTCGTCGTACTTTGATGTCATACACCGATCTGATCTTCAAGTCGAACACACCTCTTTACTCTCGCGTGTCACGTGACTGTGTAATCGCAGCCTCCGCGATTGAAAAATCTAAATTTTTATCTAAACACGCCCCCACATATCTACCTCACTATGTGGAAATATTAGCAAATAAATAATTTTGACCCATACATTGTATTTTTGGCTATTGCTACAAATATACCCCAGCGACTTAAGACTGCTTTTGTGGTCCAGGGTCACATATGTGTGTGCATGTGTGTGTGTAGATAGCCTATATATATGTTCTATTCATATATATATACTATTCAAAAATACTATTTTTATTTATTTTATTTTATAAAAAAATACATTATTTAGCTATTTTGAACATTAAACATTGTCTCTGTTCCACAACCAACTTGAATTCATACTCATACTGTAAGTGATTGATGTGGAATAGTAAAAAAAATAATAATAATTGCTGTACACAGCACACATAAATAAACAATAAGTAGTCCATTGCATAATATTATTAATGATTTTTGTATTGAATGAATTATATTTATAGTTGCTGACATTTCTTTTGCTTAATTGGCCATTTTAGATGGATTGATGCATGTTGAAATGCATTATGGGATTGCCTTCACCACAACAGCCAAAAGAAGGTATCTTACCTTTTGGAGCAGCCATTGCGTTGGGAAAGCTGCCTACATTGGCAGTCCACTTGGTTTGGGACAGAGCCATAGTGTCACTCGCAGCATCATATACGAGATGAGCCAGACTCCGTCTCTCGCTGAAATGCAACCTGGCACAAAAACGTAAAGAAAAGCCACATTGATTTTTTGCTCATATTGTTGTTTTTGTGGCTTAATGCAACAAACATATGACAAAATATAAAGTCTTCTTATGATAAATTTTCCACTAAAAAGTTGTTCAAATGATTCATGACAGATATCATTGATTACATCAGTGAATGTCAGTCCGTCATTCCTAATTTGTGATCTAAGTTGTATTTGGTTACAAAATGGCTCGTAACTGACAAGTAACTCAAGCAACTTTTACTCAAATTTGGCAGTTTTGCTGTGATACTGTATGAGGGTATGAACCCCATTAACAGGTATATTTATCACCCATGATTTATTTAATCCACATCTGAATGTATAAAGCAAATAGTGCTTGGATAATCATGTTAACATGATGGCCATCATTGTGTAGAATAAAATAACTTAATCTCTTTATGTTGTGAATGAACAATGTTTTTGAACATGTTTGTCAAAAATTCTATTTCTTTTAGATATTAAAAGTGGGGGGGATGCAAATTCACTGAAATTAAATTAAATTTAATTATTGATTTTCACTGTTGGGTGATTTATTCCTTTAATAAGCTTACACTGATATTTATTATTATTATTAATTATTATTATTATTTATGTGATATTTAGTATTATTTATATGCTATTACAGTTTTTATAATTTTTTTATATTTTAATTTAGGTTTAGTTTTAGTAATTTTTGTACTTTCAAGAACTTTTTTTAACTTTTGTTATTTCAATTTTTTGCCAAGGCAACATTTCTTTTTTCATTTATGTTTTTAAGGTAAAGTTTTTTTTGTCAAATTTGATTTGATTTGATTTCAATTAACAAAAACTATAAACTATAAACTATATGATACTATGGGCCAGATTTGCTAACAGCTTGCCCCAGCGCAAACCCTCTTTTGGCGTTAAAATAGTACTGTCAGGTCATTTACTAAAGACGTGCAGTGAAGAATTGTGAAGAATTAGTGCTGAAAAGGCGTGGACAGTTATTTTTGCGCCTGACCTTATTGAATATGCATTTGTAGGAGTTTCCCTTTCAGACGCAAAATTTATGGGAGGAGAGTAGGCTATTAAAATTAATAATGCAATGTGGTATACTCATGTTTGCGCTCGTCGAATTATTGGTATTTGCGGCATTATTTAAAGGGGTCATATGATGCTGCTAAAAAGAACATTATTTTGTGTATTTGGTGTAATGAAATGTGTTTATGCGGTTTAAGGTTCAAAAAACACATAATTTTCCACATACTGTTCATTATTGTTTCTCCTCTATGCCCCGCCTTTCTGAAACGCGTCGATTTTTACAAAGCTCATCGGTCTGAAAAGCAAGGTGTGCTGTGATTGGCCAGCTATCCAGTGCGTTGTGATTGGCCGAATACCTCAAGCGTGTGACGGAAATGTTACGCCCCTTACCATATTGTGAGTATGCCCTGTCCGGCCGGAGCGATGATTCAAAAACATGAAAACCCAGTATAAACGAGGCATTCGTTGCATCCAGTAGGGACATATTTATGGATTATAATGACTTATACTGTCTTTTTAAGCATTGCGTTGCATCGCGCCGCGTAAACATAAAACCATGTCTCCATTTGTGACCAGACCAAAACAAGTAGTTTCGCTTTCACAATGAAACAGCGTCACACACTAGATTGAGCGGCGGCAGCCTACAGTGAGCAGAGGCCGGGGGCTAGCGTGAGGAACGCCCGGAGGGTTAGCGTGAGCAGAGGCGGGTGGGTTTGAGAATGGCGTGGCCGGCGATTTCGACGAAGGAGCGTCCGGAAGGACATATGACGACTCCAGGCTGGACTCCTCTTCGTCCACGGTGAAAGCCGATCCGGCGATCCACAGCGCAAAGTTGTAGTATTTCCTCAGCGACCAGCACGGATCAGCTCCAGGCATGATGAAGCAGATATCGTCCTCTTTTGGAAGGCTAAACAAAGTAGTTTCGCTTTCGCAAAGTAGTTTATGCACCAAGAGCTTGTAACACTCCAAAGAGAAAGGAAAAATTGAAATCGCATCATATGGCCCCTTTAAAGACCCAAAAAAGCATGTCTTAAACTATTTTGCGCTTGAAATGGCTGCATTTGTTGTTGCCAGAAGGAGGCAGCGCAGAGAACAGAGAGCGTGTGGTAGAAAGGAGAGGATTTTTTCCACACGTATTAATTTATTTGGAATGCCAGAAGAACACATTATCTGATTCTGCATCATATCCTCATGCTACTTTGCGCTGCGCTTGGTAGATTGCGTTGGTCCTTATGGAAATTAGATGTTGCGTCTCTGTTCTTTCATTTGTGCTTTGTCAGTAAATCACCCGCAGAAATTTCCACTCCCAACGGCGCCGTTTTGGAATTGTACTCTCGTGCTAATTTGCCCTGTTTAGTAAAACTGGCCCTATGTGACTTTTGAAATCTATAAATACATTTCTAAAATCAGCTCAAATGTAAACATGAGTTATATCCTCTGACTGGATGGACTTAAGAGTCAGAGTCTATCCTCATCATACATTATGAAAAATCTCTGACTACCCAAAATCTGCAGACTAACTCAGACTTTCTAGACTCGTCTAGACTGCAAATCTGTGCAAACGTCATTGTTTTCCAGCCTTTTGTTACATTATCTGCCGTTGGTTGTGATTCATTGCTCTGGCTCTCTCTTGCAGACAACGCTCGGCTCCGGCGGAAGAGCATCGCCACCGGGAAGCAGCCAAGCATGGAGATCCCACCCACTGCCCCCCCACAACCCTTCCGACAATCTGTGAGTACCCCACCGACTCCTCCCGGATCCCTGTCTCCCTCCCTCTCGCTCTCCCTCTCCCTCTCCCTCTTGCTCCCGTTTGCACCTCTGCCCCTGTCTCCCTCCACCGGCCTCTCCTCTTCACAGTCCCAGAAGAGAGTCAGCACCCCTCCGCTCCCCCGTTCCCTGGCGCTCTCCCCGAGTGTCTCTCTGACTCTCCCTCCCTCTGTCCCGCTCTCTCATTGGGCTGCTGGTGAGTGGAAGGTTGTGGGTTCTAATCCAGGGACCGGACCCAGTGTGGCGGCTCTGCCCTGTCTTGAGGTATGTTATCTAACAGCTAAGCTCGGCTTGTGCTGTGGGTTTGAGCGGCCGGCGAGCGGCTCAGAGGTGTTAGACAAACAGTTAGTCAAGCAGGAAGCAAACAAGTTCATCTGTTCCCTAGCCAATGATTGAGTCATTATGTCTGAGTTCATCAGATGGAATGGCCAATTTCTTTGAGATAAACCAGTGGAGACCTTTTTGTCTGTTTAATAATAGAATGAATGTGAAGACTTTTTAGTGTCCCGGTTTAATTCAAGTGTTCAGGGATTTGAGTTGCTTGGAAGATACTTAAAGGGATAGTTCAGCCAAAAACTATACCTTCAAGTTTTGCTCACCTTCAAGTTGATCCAAACCGGTATGATCTTCTTTCTTCTGTCGAGTACAAAAGAAGATATTTGAAAGAATGTCAGTAACCAAGTGGTTGACGGTAGCCATTGACTTCCATTATATCTGACAGAATTGTCATTTTTGGGTGAACTGTCTCTTTAAAACTAATAATAATGGAAATGTAACATTGCAGCTATGGTTTCTGCCAAAATACAGTATGATATTGTTTATTTTTCTCTCTCTCTCTTTTTATTGATAAACTAATGTAGACCTTTTTGTCTGTTTAAATTAGAATGAACATGATGACTTTTGTTTAGGTTTAATGTCCCGGTTTAATTCAAATAGCATTGCAACCACAGATCAATTATTCTAAAATAATTGTTTTGGACATGATTATCTATTACTTGCATTTTACAGAAATAGTGGTTAAAAAGTAACGTTTTACTACAAAAATATTACAAATAATATGATTTTTTATTTTTTTTTTCAAAGTTGTTTTTAAACAAAGATTATTGGAGTATATTTAACCTGAAGTCTTTCCACTCAATTATTTTTTCATTTACTTCAATGTGTTACTTCTCTGTGTTTATTTGTCAAATTTACTAGCAATTTCTGAGTGAAAATGGTTGCAAATTAAATCCTGCACCTTTCTTTTCAGTGTAGTGAAAAATAAAAGTCATACAAATCAATTCAAAGTATTTTCTTTGAATAAAAAAGTTAATTTCTAATCACTGTTTGGTTGCTTATTGGTCCTAGTCAAGAGTCCATCTGTGATTGTTTTGCCTCTAGATGACTATTCAGTGTTAGCCCATGAGATATCCACCCTGTTTTTTCGTGTGCTAGACAAAAATTGTAAAAAATAAATAATTAATAAAATAAATAAGTTGTCCTATTATTTAGAAATGTAACAGCACAGCTCTCTAACGTGGCCCATGAATTGAGACAGCATTCATTTCTGTCAAACAAACAATGTAAGACAAGTGCCAAGTTAAAAAAAATGCTTGTTCACGTGTGAGCAATAGTAATATTGATGCTTACCTTAGCATGCTACTATAATGACTATATTAGCATAACAGTTTGGCCGAAACTCTGGTTGCTGTGGTATGTTTTTGGGAAGGGGATGTCAGCAAATGTCTGTGATAGTAAATGAGAGGCACTGCAATAGATGCTTACATGCTTTGCATGCTTAATATTTTAGTCGTAATCAGATCAATTTTTTAGGTTAAGAAAAGTGCTTAAATGCATTTCTTAAAGGGTTAGTTCACCCACAAATGAAAATTCTGTCATTAATTCCTCAACCTCGTGTTGTTCGAAAGCCATAAGACCTTCGTTCATCTTCAGAACACAATTTAAGCTATTTTTGATGAAATATGAGGGCTCTCTGACCCTCCCGTAGACAGCAAGGTAACTACCACGTTCAAGGTCCTGAAAAGTACCAAGATGATCGACAAAGTAGTCCGTGTGACATCAGTGGTTCAACTGTCAATTTACGAAGCTACGAGAATACTTTTTTGCGCAAAGAAAACAAAAATAACGACTTTATTCCACATTTTCGTCTCACTTGTGGACGTGCGTTCACGACAGTATCATGATATGAGCAAAACTACAAAGAGTCTTAAAATCAGTCCTTTAATTAATCTAAATTCTGCTGTAGAAATACAGAGCTCATTTAGGACCGCAGAACTGACTAGATTTGCATTTCCTGAAGGAAATAACAATTCGTGCAAGGCAGCAAAGTTTTAGGCTTTGGAACTGCGTAAATGAAATGTTGCTTTCCAAATGGGAGATTTTCAAAATGTAATCTGAATTTCTTTGTAAATTTACAAAAACTAAAAATAGATAGCACACCTGAGGATGAAACAAGGTTGAATGACAGTTTGAGATGGGTGAGTAGTTTGGGCTGAATTGAATTGTGCAAGTTTGATACTAAGGGGTGCTAGTTTAAAATGAGCCCCCTAGCCAAAATGTTTGAGGAATATCAGTACACCGTTGCCTTGCAAAAACTATAATCATCACGGAGGAGAAGAGTTTTCACAGCTTCATCTGCTGTCTAAACATTCTTCTGTTGATGGGTTGTGTCTTGATCAGGTTTTATCTGAGATTGCACGTCTTATGAAAGCATTAGGAGCACAGTGAGATCTGACGTTGTTTTTACTCTGCTGTGGCGTGAACCTCTTGCCTGCTGTTGCCAGTCTGTTCTTACTGTAGGCGTCAGGAAATATTTATGAAGCAACACTTCCAACTATTGGTTGAGTGTGGATAGTGCAACATTGCTGGAGTGTTTTTCCTCCAGCAAAGGAAAATCATTTCAGTCAGTTGCACCACAATTTTACATCTGCTAATCTAATTAATAATAGAATTATGTAGATAAATAATTATATATAATAAAATATAATAAAGAATTGCTTTTTAAATATATATTTTTCATTTTACATATGCTCATTAAATGTTATAATACTTTCTATTATTAATAACAAACACATATTCAGATACAATTTATAAAATATATATATATATATAACATTTTTTAAACTTTATTCAGTTTTGTCTTTTTGATATAATAATAAATATAATAAAGAATTGTTTTTTAAAAATATGCTCGATTAATGTTATAATACTTTCTATTATTAATAATAAAATAAGCAATTATTTTAAAAAGTAATTGTAATATTTATAATAAATGTATTTAAATATGTATACATTGTGTGTATATAAACAATAATATAAATACTAAATATTATATAAAATATAAATACATATAAAAGTTTTTTTTCATTTAGACTTTTTAATATAATAATACATATTATAATTATTTTATAATAGTTTGTATATAATATTTATAATAAATACTTAATAAAAATGTATAACATTTTTATTCCATTTTTAAAAATATTTTATTAAAAAATATTTAATTCCAAAATAGTTTATTCTATTTTTTTGTGTCTATTTATCCAAAGGCTTGGATAAAGATGAAGCATGTATTTTTTCAATGTTATAATACTTTATAATAATTCCTGCACACTGTGTTTTATATGGTTTATATAGCCGTAGTAGTAGTAGCAAAAAATAAGTAAAAATGGTAGTAAAAACATCACTTGCAAATCACTTTGTGGGTGCAAATATTGCCCGTGTTTATGTTTTCAACAATCTGACTATGCAATCCAAATCCATTCCTTAGGTTTGTGTTCTGTGGTTATGCATATTAATTCAGAGTCTGTTCTTTTTCTCAGAGTTTCCTCAGTAGAAGACTGAAGGGGTCCATTAAACGGGCCAAGAGTCAGCCCAAACTGGACCGAACCAGCAGCTTCCGCCACATGATCCTCCCTCGTTTCCGCAGCGCCGACCAAGAACGGTACCATCCTATAACTCTTCTTCCCATAACCGCATGTGGAAACAGTGCTGTGTCGTGATATTCCACTTCAAAGCCTCTTCGCTGTGAATGAGTACAGTTCACCCAAAAATGAAAATTCTGTCATCATTTACTCAACTTGTTCCATACCTGTATGTGCTCCTTTCTTCTGTTGAACAAAAAACGATATTTGTTGGTAACCAAACTTAACATCCATAGTATTTTTTTCCATACTATTGAAGACAGTGGCTACCGTTTACTGTTTGGCTATAAAACATTCTTCAAAATATCTTCTTTTGTGTTCAGCATAAGGAATAAAAAGGTTTGGAACAAAATGAGGGTGAGTAAAAAATTACAGAATGTTCCCATTATTTTCTCTTTTCTGTGAAACACAAAATGAGATCCGAATTGCCCTTTTTCAGTGTTTTATGGTGAATTATACTGTCAAACTCCAAAAAAGCACCAGAAACACATCATAAAAAGAGTTCAAATGACTAGTGCATTACATTATACACTCTTATTAAAAATATTAATAAGAAAAATAAATAAAGAATATTTATAAAGGTGCTTCACGATGCCATAGAAGAACCTTTTTGTCTAAATGGTTCCATAAAGAACCTTCAACATCTGAGGAACCTTTCTGTTTCACAAAAGCTTCTTTGTGGCGAAAGAAGGTTCTTCAGATTACAAAAAGGTAAGAAAGAGATGGTTCTTTAAATAACCTTTGACTGAATGGTTCTTTGTGGAACCAGAAATGGTTCTTCTGTGGCATCACTGTGAAGAACATTTTAAGCACCTTTATTTTTAAGAGTGTATGGTAGCTTTGTGTGAGAAACACTGACATTTAAGTCATTATTCACATATAGTCATAAATATACAATATATAGTGAAGGAGTCGTTTTGTGTTTCATAAAAGATGTGAGATTGAAATAAAATAGAGGTCAGCAAGTCATCATTTTTAGATGAACTGCTCCGGTTTGCACTCCAATTCAATATCTCTCAATCTGGAGCGTTCTCTAGTTCCTTATTATCCATCTTCAAGCATCCCGACAGGTGCTGAGGTGCTCTCGTCATGGTTTATTCATTCATTTCTTCGTGCTCAGAGCTCTACGCTCACCCACGGTCAGCCTGTGGTCTTCCAGAAAAAGGCAGGTTGTGGTTTTTGAAGTTCCTGCTCAGTTCGGACAGGGAAGCTTTAGTGATGTTTCCTTTTCAAAGAGGGAGTTTTCGCTGCGCTGTAGCTTTGAAATGAAGGCCGTGCTGCCGACCGCTTTGAGTAATTCAAACAGACAACTCCTCTTTCATATAATCGTTTGATTCAGCCCTTAACTGGAACGGTAGTATGATGCACTAATGGAGTCTAACAGCTGGAGTGACAGCGTGGGGCAGAATTTCAGTGCTGTGAACAGCGTCTCAGAGAAAGACTGCGTTTCTTATGCTGTTTTTCATTTTGGGATGTAATTGTGATATAATCCACCTGATCTCAAAGAGAACTGAGAACTTAAGTATGACACAAATTCGATATACCAGTAATTATGCGTTGGAATTTGGTAGAGAAAACTCACTTATCTTTTGGATTTGACTGACCTCGTCCCAAAAGCTTGTTTGTGTAGATGTGAATGGGATACTTCATCATTTCTTCACCCTCATGTTGTTCCAAACCCAAAATGAGGATCTTTGGAAAATGTCCAAGTGGTTCTTTTCCGTACAAGTAGAAGTTAACGGTGATTTATCCTGTCAGGCTGAATAAAAGATAAAAACTCCATAAAAGTGACTCATATGATAGCTTTGTGTGATGATGAACAGACAGAAATGTACATCTTTGTTCGTCTCAGTTACTAAATAGCTTTCCAAGAAGAATAATCCCACTTTTCTTTCATGCTGCCTGCTCTTGAGTCTCCTTACCTGCTTAAAAGCAAAAAATAAAGGAGGAAGGTTATGTTAAAAAAAATTATAAAATGTACAATGCAAGTTAAAATATATAAACTCAAATGCACCCATTGGATCAGTTTGATGTTTCATTGCCAGAATTTTTTTTAATTTTTTGATGTTCACTTATTATTTTGCAATGTAATTTAACTGCCTTTTGAATGGTAATACAAATACAAAAAGAAATAAATGAAAAATAAATATTTATTTAAAAAATACTATTTCATCACAATACACTGAAAACCCACCAATAGAAGTATTTTATGCTCACCAATAAAGAATTTTTTAATAAAAAATACAGTAATGTGAAATATTACAAAATGCAATAAATATAACAGAAAATAATTGTTTTCTGTTTTTCTATATGTTATATGATATCATTTATTATTGTGATGGCAAAGCTGAATTTTCAGTCTTCACACAATCCTTCAGAAATCATTCTAATGATGATTTGCTGATCAAGAATAATGTCTTATTATTATCAATAGTAAAAACAGTTGAGCAACTTTTATTATTATTTTATTAATAGAAGCTTCAAAAGTATAGCATTTATTTGAAATATGAATCTATTGTAACATTATAAATGTCTATCACAATTCATCACTTTAATGCATCCTTGCTAAATAAATGTATCATTTTCAAACAAATAAATAAATAAACTATTACTTTTGAAAATTGGTGTGGGAAAATTTAAAGTCATTTTAAGTAATTTTTTCTTGTGTTTTTTTTTCTGTGGGATAGATAGATAGATAGATAGATAGATAGATAGATAGATAGATAGAACGATAGATATGTCCTTTGCTACATCCCTGCATCTCAGTCCTTCATTCGGTCTGTCCGTCTTTGTCTTCCTCCTTTCAGTTCCCACGGTTTACATAACATTTTGATTTCCACTGAGAAGTCTCTCGCTGTCTCACTACTCTCGCTGGCTCTCTCTCTCTCTCTCTCTCTCTCCCTCCTCCACTCGCTCTATCATTTCTTTCATTCTGACTCACTCCTTTGGGTCTATTTTTATACCTTCCATCTCTTTCTCTCTCTCTCCCACACTGTATGTACTTAACGCTGTGAGGCTGAATGTATGCATATACAGTGAGTCTCAGAAGACGCAGGGGAAGCGATACATCACTAGTAGGGATCTAACAATTTATCATACTTTTTCTTTTGATGTTTATATAATTGTACTTCTCGATAAGCTTGTCAATCTTCTCTTCAGCTCGTTCAAGAGTTTGTAGCTGTAAACTATGAAGTGAGTGTGTGTGTGTGTGGGGGGGGGGGGGGGGGGGGTTTGCAGGTACAGAGAGGTAAATGCATGTATGTATGTTGTTATGCAGCGTAAATGTGCTCATATTTGTGCTGAGACTGATTAGAAATTGTCTGCATGTATGCAAATAAAAGTTTTTTGAACATATTAAGGGTTGAATTCACTAAACTATTCGCTAATTAACCACAATTCAGCTTAACCACTGAAATCAAATCGACCTTGAGTATTTTAGTCATTAACAAACTTTTTTTGTTTGTAAATTAAGTTCATTTTAAATGGCTTTAGTACTTTATTCCAAAAATGTTAGTACTCTATTCCAAAAAAAGACGCTGATGTTGTTCTCCGTAAATCACAGAAAAAGGACTTCCGAAGAATCTTGACTTGTGTAATATCAAATGAAGTATATTGACCTTGTCATGTAGGAGTGTGATGTGAGTGTCTTCTCTCTCAGACCTGCTGTTCTTGCTCCCTCACAGGACTCGTCTGATGCAGAGCTTCAAAGAATCACACTCCCATGAGTCTTTGCTGTCTCCCAGCAGCGCAGCCGAGGCCTTGGATTTGACACTTGATGAAGATGCGGTCATCAAGCCTGTTCACTCCAGTATACTGGGGCAGGAGTACTGCTTTGAGGTGATCTACTGCAAACTATATACTTCAGACTCAGAAGCTGCATGATCCAGAATCTACCAGATGTTTATTAAAAATAGCATTACAAACTTAGTACAGTTCTGATTTTAATATTTAAATCTATCTATCTATCTATTTATCTATCTAGCTGTCTGTCTGTCTGTCTGTTTGTCTGTCTATCCATCTATCTATCTAGCTGTCTGTCTGTCTATCTATCTATCTATCTATCTATCTATCTATCTATCTATCTATCTATCTATCTATCTATCTATCTATCTATCTATCTATCTATCTATCTATCTATCTATCTAGCTGTCTGTCTGTCTGTCTGTTCTATCTATCTATCTATCTATCTATCTATCTATCTATCTATCGTTCTAACGTTCTATCATTCTATCTATCTATCATTCTATCTATCTATCTATCTATCTATCTATTGCTCTATCGTTCTATCGTTCTATCTTTCGTTTTTTTGTTCTGTTCTATCTATCTGTCTATCTATCTATCTATCTATCTAGCTGTCTGTCTGTCTGTCTGTCTGTCTGTCTGTCTATCTATATCTTTCTATCTATCTTTCTATCTATCTATCTATCTATCTATCTATCTATCTATCTATCTATCTATCTATCTATCTATCTATCTATTGCTCTATCGTTCTATCGTTCTATCTATCGTTATATTGTTCTGTTCTATCTATCTATCTATCTATCTATCTATTGCTCTGTCATTCTATGAAACGAAGAACAACAAATGAAATCTGTGATTTTTCTGTCAGTTTCACTTGGTGCCACTAGTGACATAGAAATCACACATTTCATCTTAAATCATCAAATGCATGACTATATTAACTCCAGTGCCCTGTGGAATTTTGTTGCTCTTTCTTATCATTATAATTACGCTGATGGTTGAAATAGTGAAACTCATTATTCCTTTCCTTAGGTGATAACTGCTTCAGGAACAAAGTGTTTTGCCTGTCGGTCGGCTGCGGAGCGAGACAAATGGATAGAGAATCTGCAGAGAGCTGTCAAACCAAACAAAGTGAGTGTAAAGAAGAAAAAGAAAAGAGGAACTCTCTTCTTCCATGACTGTATCAGTCTACTCCAGTAACTACCTCTCCTATCATTTCCATCTTTACACTCATTTTAGCTTCTACTGCTATTTGTGGGATTCCTGAATGAGCTTGAAAAGGCTTCCTGTGCTGGTCTGCCTTATAATGAAATAGATGCTTTCTTTTTTAATCTGGTATGCTTAGATAATATTTATCCCAAAGGCCCGTGTAGAATACTGGATCCTCCTGCAGACGTCTATTAGCTGTGTCTGTCTTGGGGGTTTTGAATGGGTGAGCTTTAGAAAGAGAGCGCTGTGGATTGACTCGTCCAGGTGTTCAGGCAGCAGGAGTTTGGGCTCAATCATGTTGCGTGGAGAACATGTCACGGGCGTCCAAAAATGATCAGCCCGCTCAGTCTCGCAACAGATGCATTGTCAATATTACAATAAACGAGGACGGACCAAGGGTGTTCGTAAGTTTGGTTTATTAGCTGATTAGTTGAAGGAGTTTCTGAAGTTATAGACAAAAGCACAGATGTGCATCACTGATTAGTTCACAGCAAACCACTGAAGCACTCACTGACAAAAAAAACATTATTTGAACATATGGTACCATGATAATACCATGATTTTGGACATGTACCATAGGAATAACGTGTGTTAACCATAGTTTCTTTGACATATAGTCACAGATGGCGTCACAATCTGTCCACTAACCGTCAAAACTGTAAAGTACAACTGGAATTACATCTAATCAGAATGAATTCTTAGCTTTTGGGATTCAGGTTGTGCAGGTCTTTACCAGTCCAACAGAAAACTAAATATTAGTTCTACTAATATAGAACTGAATTGCTCAAGACATAATATAAGTGAAATCACCGTGCTATGATTTCATTGAGTAAACATTTCCTAACAAGTCCGCGTTTTTATATCTGAAGTCTCCCTGCACACTCCCATGACAGATTTCATCAAGGTTAAGTGAAATATAATAAATGTAATACAATGCTTCTCTCTAGTTATTTTTTTTATAGCTGACTATCAAGTTTATGTACAATGCATGTCTTTCCTGAGGTAATTGTGACTTTACGTGACATTTTGTGTTTTGCTGTCTTTCTGTGGCTGGAAAACACGTTTATGGTTTGCATTTTGTGATAAAATTCACAGAATTTGAAAGCTGATCATTTATTTCTGATTAAAAGTATATAGCAAAGCACAAAACTTATTGCGATTATTGGATAGGTGTGGCAGGCACGCTACAAATAATGAATTGAATTAAAGACGTGAAATATTTTCAAGCACACTGTCCTTCCACGCAAGATGTCAAATGGGTCAGGTTCTTTTAATAATCCCAGTTCATATGTAATATTTTACTGCATAATTATTACATGCTTGACAGAAATATATTTTGTATTCAATGTCGACAGTGTGGTAGGATAGCACAGAGCTTCGCGATTGATATTGCTTATCCTGCCCGAAAAGACCATAAACATTACAGGTCACGCCTGCAGTAATAATTAACTAACAGACATGAATCCTAAAAATGAATAATGTTCGAGCAAATCATGACTTTTCACTTTACACCTACCTCTGACTAGGTGTAAGATTTAGTGTCAGACGTAGCACTACGCCGAGATGTTGCAACGGGTATAAATTCTACGCAGGACTTAAAGCGCATTTTACGTCCAGCCTAGTCTTACAACCGGGTGCACGTCCAGCTGGTGCGACCGGCCCCTGGGCATGCTGTCACCCAGCTTCATGCAAACCTGAACTTCATTTTTATTTTTTCCATATATGATGAATAATTTTTGGTCCCAAATTTGTATCAGTTTTACTGGTAGTCCACTGTATGAAGAAATTTTGGGTAATAATTTTGCTATCCTCACTTACATAAATGAACTATAGTGTCCTGCACCCACTAGTAAAAAAATATCAAAAATGATATCTGGTCTCTGAATAATTTTTGGTTTGACTGTATAACCTTCTGTTATTTTCACACTTATTCATTCCCATTCAAATGTATTTTACAAGTTTTTGTTACTTTCACTGTTCATTTTTTGCTCTATGGTACATCTTTAATTTAATAGCATTAGAGCTGCTCCATTGCAGCGGCTGTAATCACGCGCTTTGCTGTAATAATGCTGGGAACCACTCGTTATAAATCTCCTAACTGTGATATTTTCAGAAATAGAAGTCACGTTTTTTTTCATCTGAAATGTGCTGCGATTTATATTCCAAAGCCACTCATATAATGCAGAAACACTCAAGCAAGCAAAACACGCAACGCGTGCATGTATTTGTACTGGTGCAGAATAGTGATGGGAAGTTCGGATCATTTTACCGACTCGGACCTTTGAGTCTCGTTCAGCAAAATGAACGAATCTTTTTTCGAGTCATTTCGTTCATTTTAGCAAAATATAATTAAAATGTTACTTGTTACTTCCCTAACACGTCTACTAACGCAAACGCCGATCACACTACAAACAATTCAAAACTGCAATAAGAAACAGAAAAGATTAATTCATTGTTTACCTGGGTCTTCAGTCTATGATTAGCTTACCTCACCTCTTATCTGACAAGTCTTCGGGTCGCTCTCTCTCTCTCTCTCTCTCCATACCGTTAAGTAACGTGTGCATTGTTTTACTTGCTTGTTTTTGACATATCCGACCGAACTACAAACTTTCCAGTGATGTCTGTGAGAAAGGTATATTCACTCGACAAGCTCGCGCATCTGCGCCGCCGCACGCTCAATCCACTCAGCGTGCTTTGATTATCAGCTCGCGCACATCAGCTATACAGGGGTTAATACTGAATGTTTAACATTATATTCATTGCATACATATACTTCGTAGACATCCTTAATCTCTAATAACTCCATTCTGCTGTCTGTTGTTCTGTTGTCTGTGTTTCTTTGTCTGAATATGGCACTTGTCACATGCTGTGTGGTATCAGCGTTTGGTATCGGGACATTTTAACGAGTACGAGTAGGAGTACAGGAGCTCAGTATCGGGCCCGATACCAGTATCGGTATCGGTGCATCCCTACTTTGAAATATATTCAAAGTTTTAAGGCATTTAGTAGCAAGTAAACTAGATATCCACAATCAGTACTTTTTATTTGTTAAATATTAAGACATTTTTATTATTATTATTATGTTAATAATGTAGTTAAAATATATTAATATTTTTAATATGAAGGTATATTGTATGGTTAATGTATGGATGGGCAGAAATTCAGATCATATATAAATATAAATACTATAAATGAAAATATATTCATAATACACATCCTTTGTTCATATAATAATAATAATTGCTATTTATTATTTTAGGATGGCTAGAAATTCAGTTCATATATAAATATTATAAATTTAAATGTATTATTATTATAAATAATACATATATTATTATAAATAAAATACAAATATTAATATAAATATATTAAGAGAAAAGTTACTTTATATTAATAATGATAATAATAATTATTATAAGTACAATAATTGAGTTTGCTAATTTGCTATTTATTGTTTTAGAATGAACAGAATTTACAGATTTTTTTTCCAGCTGTATTTTCTGTACAGCTGTTCAGTGAATTAACATTATTTGAATGTTTTTCCACACAGTCTGTTAGTCTTCCAAACTTACAAATGTACCACTTCTAAACAGCATGTAAAAAGAACGAACTGTTATTGGTCGATTTATGTCAGTCTGCCTTTGTATCTTTGAAGAACCTTGGTATATGAATATGGTAATCACTCAGTAACATGTTATATATCAGAATACCATAGTATTACCATCTGAAACCATGCATGTTATCGTCACTTTATTTTTTACTGAAAGGACCGGAGCTTTGGAAATCTGTTTTTCAGAGTATATTTAGTGCATCTATGATTGCCAGTAGAAAGTGGCATTTTGATGGTTCAAATGACTCATCATTCTGTGAGACCGTCCAGCACTTTAGACACGCTGTAGGCGTTAGACTAACAGAAGTTCAGATCATTAAATCACTGCAGTCTCTGCTGTCTGTCTGCATGCTTGACGACACATTTGAAGATCTGCAACCCCCCTCACCACCCTCACCTGCAGTTTATATGGTGCAGATATGACTGTGTTGGCTTTACCATCTGTGTTTTCCACACTCAGGACAACAGTCGACGCGTCGACAACGTTCTGAAGCTGTGGATCATCGAGGCCCGTGAACTCCCACCCAAAAAGCGCTATTATTGTGAACTGTGCTTGGATGACATGCTTTACGCCCGCACCACCAGCAAACCCCGAACCGATACTGTCTTCTGGGGTGAGCACTTCGAGTTCAACAACCTGCCAGCTGTCCGCAACCTCCGCCTTCACCTTTACAAAGAGACAGACAAGAAAAGACGCAAGGTACACTCTTTTGATAGATACAACTCAAAATTAAGACTTCAAGACTGTATGCATGCAAATCAAATAAAATGTAAATATTGAAAAATATGTATTTAAAAAAATATATATATAAAAGTTAACAGAAATAATATACAAATATATAATGAATATATATAACATTTTTCACAGCACACACATGTGTGTGTATATTCATTATCGTGTGTGTGCGTATAATTTGTACAGTAATTATCCTAATTTTAATAATTATTGTATATTAATAGTATGTATTAATTATAAATTAATTATTATTTTAAAATATTATTTTTCTAAATTAATAACTATTACAAAATTTAAGTGTGTGTATATAAAAATATGATATGATGATAGAAATGACTCCTATAGACTCAAAAACTTTTTTTAAATGCAAATAAGCAAAAAACTGATAGCAAATAATGCTTCAAGGCATAACCATTTAAAATGATGATGAAAAGATGAGACTTTGATATGATATGGTCTCTTGATATAGTGACTGATCATTTTGTTTTGTCAATTTTCTTGATCATAACAGGAGAAGAGCACATACCTGGGCTTGATTAGCATTCCCATTTCCAGCATCACTGGTCGTCAGTTTGTGGAGCAATGGTACCCCGTCATTCAGCCCAGCGTCCTGGCCAAGGGTGGCGGAGTTGGAGGGGGCAAAATCATCAACGCTTCCCTGCGGCTCAAGTCGCGCTTTCAGACCATGAGCATCCTGCCGATGGAGCTGTATAAAGAGTTCGCAGAGTATGTGACCAACAACTACCGTACGCTGTGCGCCGTTCTGGAGCCGCTGCTGAGTGTCAAGAGCAAAGAGGAAGTGGCCTGTGCTCTGGTGCACATCCTGCAGAGCACAGGGAAGGCCAAGGTACCACTTTGTTGAATAATGTTTGTTTGCATGTAGGCTATTTAGTATGTTCCAAAACCTAGTGAGCTGCCTAATCAGACAGCATAAGACATCATATGTATGCTCCTGAAGTAAATTTGGCACCAAAATTTTGTGACAAAGAGAATCCCAGAATGAATTGTGCCAAACTGAGTTAAAGTGAGAGAAATAGTTATATATACTTTTGAAAAGTTATTTTCACCTACCAATTAGATTATTTCTGCTCCATCTAAAACATTTAGCCATGTTTAATTCTATAAATCAGAAAGAAATTAACAGCAGACTGCTAATGACCTGCTAATGTTTGATTTAATTGTGAAAATAATTGGGGGGAAAAAACTATAGAGTAAAATGTAATAATTTACTTAATATGTGTATATGTTGTGTAATTTTATGTTCGCATTTTGGAGAATCACCATGTTTAAATCCATTAAATCAGAGAAAATGCAGAAAAAAATACTGTATTTCATTTAATACTAAAAACTATTTCACAAATAGTGTAATCTAATTAAAAATATACTGTTTTATCTAATATTTTGGGTATATGTATTGTTAAGCATGTTAGTTCAAACATCAAACTCTCTGTGCGAGTATTATTTGTCGGGCACACAGTATTATAGTATTTATTCATATTTTGAATATTAACTTTTATTTTTTTATTTTTACATTTATTTTACATATTATTTTTAGTTTTATTCATTTATGTATTTTTGTCAATTGTATTTTTTTTATAAATATGTTTATATTTTTATATTTTTTATTTTATTTTAATTTATGCTATGTGTTTTTGTCAATTGTATTATAATTTTTTATAAATATAAAAAATATATATATTTTCCTTAGTTTTAGTTTTAGCAATTTCAGTGCTTCAACTTAAAATGTAGTTTAGTAGTTAACTTCACTTAGTTTCTAAGGCAACATTTCTAATTTTCGTTTAAGTTTTAAGTTTGTATCTACTATTTATATTTAATTTCAACTTCATTTCAATTACCAAAGCAATTTGAAATAGTTTTGCTAATAATAACAACACTGTAGCTGTCGATGAAGAGCACTAAAAATCACGTACTTATTTGGTTCTATCATGATTAGGAGACAGTCTCCATATGTCTCCAAAAGGCAACTCACTATGTTTAATGATATGTAGGTAATTGTCAAGTGATTACAGATGTCTCTTCTTTTGTTCTGCACAAGGATTTTCTTTCAGACATGGCGATGTGTGAGGTGGACCGATTTATCGATCGAGAGCACCTGATCTTCAGAGAGAACACCCTGGCCACCAAAGCCATAGAAGAGTACCTCAAACTCATCGGGCATAAGTACCTCAAAGACGTTTTAGGTGAGACTTCCTCAGATTGTTTGGAGAGTTGTCGTAGTTTCAGCTGCTGTACTCTCACACATTAATGGTCTCATCTGGATTCAGGTGATTTTATCCGTGCGCTGTATGAGTCAGAGGAGAACTGTGAAGTCGACCCAATGAGGACTCCGCCTTCTGTGCTGCCTGAACATCAAGCCAACCTCCGGATGTGCTGTGAGCTTGCACTCTGCAAAATCGTCAACTCTCATTGGTTAGTTACAGAGCTGAAATAGACCATCCTTTCATGAGCCGTTCACACAGTTTTTAAATCGATGTGCCATCTGTAAATTTCCATGCTGAAAAAACTGCAAGATGTACTGCAGCAATCAAATAATTAAAAATTGTTGTTACTGTTTTTGAAAGATGTCTCTTCTGCTCAGCAAGGCTGCATTTATTTGATCAAAAACACAGGACAAACAGTAATATTATGAAATATTTTTACAATTTAAAATAACTGTTTTTATTTGAATATGTTCTAAAATGTAATTTATTCCTGTGATGCAAAGCTGTATTTTCAGCATCATTACTCCAGTCTTCAGTGTCACATGATCCTTCAGAAATCATTTGAATATGCTGATTTGCTGCTCAAGAAACATTTAGTAGTATTATTATAACTGAAAAAAGTTGTGCTGCTTAATATTTTTGTGATACGCTACCATTAAAAAGTTTTATGTAAATAAAATTTAAAAAAAAATTTACTCCCCAAGGATGCATTAAATTGATTATTTTTTTTAATAATTTGTAATGTTACAAAATATTTATTTTTAAAATAAATGTTGGTCTTTTTGAACTTTCTATTCACCCAAAAAATACATACATAAAACTAACTAACTAACTAAATAAATCTGTATATATTTAATTAAGTGCACCACACCACTGGACAGTAAAACTAAATAAATGATACATTGTATATACAAAAATGATACATTGTGATATTTTTGCAGCTTTTGGGTTTGAGAGGCAAAACAACTTTTTTATAATAGCTGTGATCTTTTAAAAAAATCTTTCTTAAGATTGCATGATGACAATTCTATGAAACATATTGAGAAAACTATATTGATAACAATACACATGATCCCTCATTATGAATTTTGACATTTTATTTTGTTCACTTTAATATCTTATACATGATGGGGCAGTGAAAATATGATATCACACTAGCTGCTAAAATCTAAATGGAAATAAACTGTATTATTTGTTTCTCCCAGTGCGTTTCCAAGAGAATTGAAAGAGGTGTTTGCATCCTGGCGTGTTCGATGCGCTGAGAGGGGAAGAGAAGACATTGCAGATCGACTGATCAGTGGTTCCCTCTTCCTGCGCTTCCTGTGTCCAGCCGTCATGTCGCCATCCTTATTCAACCTCACACAGGAGTACCCCGATGAGCAGACTTCACGCACACTCACCCTCATAGCCAAAGTTGTGCAGAACCTTGCAAACTTCTCAAAGTCAGTACACACTTCTCTAAGGTCTTCTAACTTTATTACCATGTCATCATTTTCTGCTGTATTATGAGAGTACAGTAACTTAAATTGATGCTGGTCTTTTCAGCAGGGTAACCATTCTGTTTGGGGATGCATGATACACTTGGATCATATTGGTTATCAACTGATTTTATTTTATTTTATTCTATTTTATTTTCCACATTAGATATTCAATTTTGTATTTTAATTTTCCTCATTCTGATTTGAAATACATGATGTATTGGTACCATTTTATTTGATTATTTCTTTCTTAATTTTATTTTATTTTATTTGAATTGGGCATTTTCCCTATTTTTTATGTTTGGATTATATTTGCCATCAACTAAAGCTTACTTAAAATCAATCTTTAAAAATGATAATGCTTTAATAGATTTAAAGCAATTGATTTAAAGTAACTAACTTTAGTTTTTGGTGTTTTATTTATAAATTTTTTTTGACAAATAAATATCATGGTTACCTTAACAGCCATAATTTGAATATCTTTGCATCCCTAATTGTGATCATGATATTTGTGCTTTAAATGTTATTCTTCCATCCAAACCAACATGTGATACACTGAAATCTGGGACTGTCATCTTAACTTTAAGTGTGCTCAAGGACAAGATGGTGATGGGTTTTATGGGTTAAATTATGACGTTTGGGCTGTCAGCCCAGATCGTTAACCATTGAGCTATTACAAACTGTGCAGCCGTTACTGATGATGAACATAATGATCATTCACATTATCTTCATTATCATTGTCTTAACATCCAAAGCGGACCATATAAACCCTGTGTCCTTACCTATGTGTTACAGGTTTGGCAGTAAGGAGGAGTACATGTCCTTTATGAATGAGTTTTTAGAGATGGAGTGGGGCTCCATGCAGCAGTTCCTGTACGAGATCTCTAATCTCGACAGCGTGAGCAACGCAGTTGCTTTTGAGGGCTACATCGACTTGGGAAGGGAGCTCTCGATCCTGCACAGTCTTTTGTGGGAGGTCATGGCACAACTAAGCAAGGTAGATGCTGTTTGATATTCTAGATGAGGATGAGTGTGATTGTCTACTTACGTTTGCGATTGGTCATCAGTTTGGTCTCCTCGGTCTGTTTTTACCGTGCCAAAGGATGCTATCATCAAACTCGGACCATTGCCCCGCCTTCTAAATGACATCAGCATGGCCCTTCGTAACCCTCACCTCCAGCGACAGCCCAGTCATCAGACAGACAGACCGCCTCCAGAGAGACAGACAGACAGGCTGCTCTCCAGGCCCAGCTTCAACAGGGGCGTCTCGTCTGAGTTCCAGAACCTCATGATGAGGGACCTCAACAGGTATGTTATGGTGCTTTTCCACTGCATGGTATGGCACGGTACGGTTCACTTTTGGGGGGTTTTCCACTGGGTACAGTACCTGGTACCTGGTACTTTTTTTAGTACCACCTCTGTTGGGGTTCCAAGTGAACCGTACCATTACCAAAATGTGACGTGTAAACTCTGCTGATCACGGATTGGCCGGAGAGAATCGTCACTACCTGCGTCACAAACACAACAGAACCGCTAGATTTAAATCAGCACAGCCAGCGAAGGATCGAACGCAACTGTTTTGAACGAGCGCACCTTTTTTTAACAACCAAAAAGTTTTGTTGTCTGTTGCGGAAGAACAGACGTTCCTCTCGTTGATAGCAGAGGAGCGGATCCAGGGAGAGCTTGATGGGGCGACGCAGGAATGAAAACGTTAGGAGTTAGGAGTCGTGGTATTAGAGGCGGCGCAACTATAACGACATGTGAATAATCCCGCCCACTCTAAAGCAGTACTGAACTGCAGTGGAAACACAAACCGTGCCGAGCCGAACCGTGCCGTGCTGAGCCGTGCCGAGCCGAGTCATACCACGCAGTGGAAAAACGCCATTACTGTATGTGTGTCACCACTACTTTCCAAATCCTAGTGAGCTGCCTACTTAGTCTGTATTTTTAGGACTTGAATCGAGGTGTAATGGGTGCTAAAAATTAAATCTTTTTGTTTTACTATTTCGTTCTGCTTTCTATTTTTAAACAATTGTATTCTATTTTACAGAGACCGTAATCATTATTTTGTTAATCATTATTTGTGGTTTTAGTACAGTAACTATATAAAAGGCAATTATTTAATTTAGGAAACAACATGTTGTCTTTTATAATATCACATTTGTATGAAACAATGAAATAATTTAGAATATTGTATTAAAAAAATGGGTAAGAGTATAAATGAGATTTTATATAAATACATTTTATTTTAGTTTATTTTATGCTATTTTATTTTATTCATTTAGTTTAGTTGTCCAAATATTTAATTGTGAATTCTTATTTTTATGGGAAATATTTTAGTATAACATTTAGATTTTTTTTCCTGTCACTTAAAATTAATCGTAAAAAAAGACTGATGATTGAATAACATTGTTAAATATAATCTTAAGCAAATATTAAAATGAATATTCTTTTTTATGTACTGGTTTAATTAATTAATTTATTTATTAATTTTTAATTTCCATCTTTATTTGACCCTCTAACTCTAGTACTCTCTATTCTAATTCTATTCTTTAAAAAAACTTTTAGACTTGCACACTATTCATTTACTAACTGCTTGTTTTCTTAAAAAAAACTAACACTAGCTTCTCTAATCTTTTTGTATTCTATCTATTTTCTTTTTATTTATTATACAATTAACAAAAGCAAAAAGGCCTCGTAACACTAGCTTGCTCTATCCTTTTTCATTCTATCTGTTTTCTTTTATTATATAATTTAAAAAAAAACTTACATGTACTGCGTCAAGCTAACTGAGACTCGTTATAGCACTTGTATATCATTGCTCTTTTGTTGATTTTGATTGCTTCCATTGTCCGCATTTGTAAATCGCTTTGGATAAAAGCGTCTGCTTAATTTCATTTCATTTCATTCTACTGCGAACACTGGGTTATTATTGTTAAATAAAACTAAAACCATATATATTTTTAAATTACTTGAAACAAAATTAACATAAACTGAAATCAAATAATATACCTTATTTTATTTCAGATATTTGCCAGCATTTCAAATTTTTGCTTAGTTTAGCTTGAAGTATAAAATAACTAAAACTAAATAAATTAAAACTAACAAATAAATATGAATAAATGCTACATTAAAGATACACTAATAAATGTAAAAAAACACAATAAAATTACTAAAACTTGTACTAAGATTAAGGTGAAAACGACTAAATCTTGATCATAACAGGAAACAGGAAACATAACACTGAAAAAGTCTAAATCAAAATATTAACAAACTATAATATTATATCAATGATACTAAAATAAAAAGTTTATTTTATTAATTAATTAAATAAATAATTGACTGAAAATCAAGAACAAGAAAATATATATCACATCATATGGCTTGCTAGGTTTTGGAACTGAGTGTCTTAAGGAATATTGCTAGTAGAGAAAATTAATATGGATATGATTTTCCATGTTAACTTTCTCATATCTCACATAGTTCAGTCGAGATCACTCGCCTGCCCTCTCCAACCTCTGCCATGTCCAGTGGTGGCGCCCCTCCGTCCCGGGCCGGAATGGGGGGGTTTGCAGACCGCGATCATCCTCACCAAGCCTCATCTAAAGACGTTTTCTATGTCGCCCGTCCCCCGTTGGCCCGCTCCAGTCCAGCGTACTGCACTAGCAGTTCTGATATTACTGATCCAGACCCGAAGGTAAGTCCCATAGGACAGTGCTTCTGATAGGGTGGGGGGTGCCCCTTTCATTTAGAAATCTTTCATGACTATGGTCAGTGCTGTCTGGTCCGAATTGTCATGTGAATAACAGCTCGCTCCCTAGCACACGTTTCACCAGCAAATCTGAGGGTTGGCTTTGTTCCTGTGGGAGAAGGAAGCGCCACTGACCTGCTTACTGCAGAGTCACATACCATCCAAGCATGGAAAGAGGGCTACGAGATGATGTGGGTGCAGTCAATACTTACGATAGAGATTCTTTACCTTAATCTTGCATCACCATTTGGGAATGAGGGTCCTGACATTAAAGGGGTCCTATTATGCTCTTTCACAAAGTCTTGATTTTGTTTTGGGGGTGTACTAGAACATGCTCTCATGCTTGGTGGTTCGAAAAACGCATAATTTTTCACATAATTTACATTATTAAAATACCTTTCTCCCCATCCTGGCACAAACGGCTCGATTAGTTCCGGCTTTGATGAAGGTCCGCCTTCCGAAAAACAAAATGTGTTGTGATTGGTTAGCTGTTCCAGTGCGTTGTGATTGGCGAACAGCTTAGACGGTGTTTCAATACTGCCACGCCCCCTTGCTCCGTCTCCGTAAAATGCGCTGCACACAATAGCAAATTGGGGTTATAATGCTCAGAACAGAGTTAAAAATAAATTACAACCACTGTTTCCTGACATCATCTGCTTTCGGAAGCCCAAACAAAGTCGTTTGGGCATGGAGGTGAAAAAAACAGCGTTTCAGGCGGTCGCGCACCGGACGAGAAGCGCAGCGCCACGTCGCGCCACATCTTTAAAATTCAAATACATTATTTTCTATGAGTGTAGGCACACCGGCGGCGCCGTTCGGCGTCTGTCCGCGGCAGCCAGCTACGTCGTGTTGTACTTGTAAAAATTGTTCTAGACATGCCGAAAATGTGAAGCTACAGCATTGCAGCTCTTCTTCTTGGTTTTCTCTGATGAACTAACTCTGCAGCAGCACTTCTTCTTCGTCGTCTCGTCTCATGCGCTCACTCAACCAAGCATTCTAACCACAACCTCGCCCCTCCCCACCCCCCAACCATTTGAATTTCTGTAGGCGGGAATTCTTTGTAATGATATTCCATTGAGCCGCTTTGTGATATCACAAAGCCCGGAAAACAAACGCTGTAGTCCAAACGAGCCGTTCGTTGTAGTTCTTGAAAATGTATTTTTTAAAAACTAAATATCTCCCTTTGGAGTGGACTTTGAGATCTGTAACTTTCTAGATCTTTTTTATGCCTAAACATACACACTACACACTGACTAAAATTACAAAAGTGAAAAAGCATAATAGGAAATAGTTAGTAATAAGCAATAGTTCACCCAAAAATGCAAAATTGCATCACATGCATTTTTTGTAGTGACCAATGCTGTTGAAAAAGTAAAGGTAGTCCATATTATTTGTGCACTATATTCAAGGTCTTCTTAAAATGTACAATTTAACAGATTGAATTTTAAAAAATTACAAATTAAATGCAAAAGTCACCTGCCATGTTAGGTTTTGCTTCAGACTGACGCGTTTGCAGTCTATTTTTTTATTTGGCTTTTGCAGTCTATTTCAGAGGTACTTTAGTTTTAAAATATACATTTTGAAAATGTTTGATTTTGTTACAAAGGTTTCGAATTCAGTGAAATTACATTTTCTAATATAAAAGCTGTTGGAAATGATTTCTTGTTATATTATATAATTGTAAACAAAAAAATATATATTATATTATTGAAATAATAATATAGTACATTATATTTGATAATAACTTTTGTTGTCTTTTTAAGATGCTGTAAATATCATCTAAAAATTAAAGAATAATCAGCAAATTATACATGACTTTTTTCAATGGAAATATTTTGCACAAAAAATAAACAAATGACATTTAAATGTAACTTAATGGCATTTAAATTAATCATATTAAAAAAAGTAAATTTAAGTCATATGAACTACTTTTATGGTGTTTTTTATTTTGAATTCAGTTAAATTAATTTTTCTTAAAAGATTATTCTAATTATTTGTTAACATTGTTGAAATATTTCAACAATTATGTATTATTACTAGGACAGTTGGGTGTCTTTATTTCAAAAAAAAGTTTTTTTTTAAATATGTTATAAATTTAATGTCAAACAAATTATAAACTATCATCAGTAATTTTGATGTGATTTTTTAAATGCAATTTTTTACACAGTGTAATAATTACACATTTAAATGAGCCATTGAAAAAATTAATTTGAGTATTACTTTTTATGGTGTTTTTTTTTTTGTTCATTTTGAATTCAGTTACATTAATTTTATCCTGTAAAAGCTGACTGTTATTATTTACATTATTTAAATATTATGTATTATATTGTATGCTACTGTATGTTTATATAATCAAAAATCAAGACATTATTACTAGAAAAACCTGGCTTTTGTTTTTGTGCATAAAAAGCGAAGGAATATAAATATGGCAGCATGCTTTTAAGCATAAAAATTGTACTTCTGAGTTCCATTGAAAAAAAGAACAGCATATGGGAGTAAATAATGACAGAAATTTCATTTTTGGGTGAATGATTCCTTTTAACCCTCAAGTTAATACACACGCTGTCAAGCCACGTTCATAACCGGCCACACCTGCTGCGCTCGGCAGGTATCTGCAGCCTTCTCGCCCGTAGGTTCTGCTGTAGGTGTTAATGAAAATGTTTCTATGATGGACCTCCAGGACTCAAGAATGAACAGCATCTCTAACCTGCAGTCTATGGGGGACATGCTCAACTCTTCCCAGGCCTCGATTGCTGGCCTCGGCAGCTACGGTGGGCTCGCGGGCTTGGGAGGAGGCCTCGGAGGTCAGCTGCGCGCCGGAGGGCGTATGTCGGCCGGATCCGGGGGTTCCAACATGTCCGGAGGTCTGAGGTTGAGCCAGCTGAGCCAGATGGGAACCACCACCGACTCGCTGTCCCAGCAGCAACAGCAGCAAGCCGCCGCACTCCGCTACCCCCTCTCCTTCCAGAATCCTCTGTTCCACCTGGCTGCTGACGGGCCTCAGCTTCATCACCAGCACAGTCGAGCTCAACCTCCTCCTCCTCTCCTGCTGGCCCCGGAGCCGGATGCTTCTCACCCCTCTTACATGCCGCAGTTCGCCCATGGCGGTTTCTCCCGAAGCGAGGACCTCTCCACCCTCAGACCCGGCCCTCATCTGGGTCAGCCGAGCATCATTCACTCCCACAGCTACAGCGACGACTACAGCCGCCATAACCAGAGTGAATACGGGCGACGCCAGATCTCCATGCACATGCAGGTATTTCCTTGACCATTTCTAATGGTTTTTGGGTCATTTTAGTCTGAAAGGGCTAGTTCACCCAAAAATGAAAATTAGTCCATGTTTTACTCACCCTCAAGGCATCCTAGGTGTAAATGGCTTTCTTCTTTCAGACGAATCCAATCGGAGTTATATTAAAAATTATCCTTGCTCTTCCAAACTTTATAATGGCATGGGCGGGTGTTTTTGTTCAACAGTCCAAAAGTAGTCCAATAAAGCGCATCCATCCATATTAAAACGTGCCCCACGCGGCTCCTGTAGCGAATCGATGAGTTTTTGTAAGAAAAATATCCATATTTAAAAGAATATAAACAACTTTCTTTCATTTATGATAACTGTCGTAGGTGGAAGCCGTTCCGGCGGATGACGTAGAACGTATGTGTTGCGCACGCCATTGATTAGTGGCGAACGCCGAAGTGTGGAGAAGAATGCCGGTCACGAATTAAAAGTACAAAACGAGGATTTGGAAAGAAAAATGTTGGAGGATTTCGATTTAAGCCAAGAAGGACTGGTTTTCCTTTGGAAAAATAAGGAAACTTTGCTTCCTTTGCTCCTGTAAACAAACATTGGTTTTCGCGAAACTCACACGCGCATGCACTGTGCCTACATCCTACGTCCTCTGCCGGAAAGGCATTCTCTCTTGAACGTGCATACGACAGTTAGCGGAAGTTACACAAAACTGTTAATATAATTTTAAATATGGATATTTTTTTACAAAAACGTATCGATTCTATTCTACAAGAGGCCTTTATTTACCCCCCCGGAGCTATGTGAGGCACGTTTTAATATGGATGGATGTGCTTTATTGTACTTCTTTCAGACTGTTGAACAAAAACACCTGCCAATGCCATTATAAAGATTGGAAGAGCAAGGACAATTTTTAATATAACTCCGATTGGATTCGTCTGTAAGAAGAAAGTCATATACACCTAGGATGGCTTGATTTTCATTTTTGGGTGAACTAACCCTTTAATGTAGAAGTTATTCCAAAAAGAAAATATGATGGTATCATGATCAAAAGCCTTGATGAGCACCTTTCTTGACCATTTTTGAAAGACCGTTGATAGAGTATCATTTTGATATTAGTATAGAAGTTCTCTATACTAAAAAAATTATTTCCAGTACAAATATGTAAGCATTCTTGAATCAAGATACATTTACTTGTCTTGTTTTCTAAAAAAAATTCCCTTTGAATTAAGTAAATGTTTTTGACTCCACTGGCAGATATTTGTTCTAGTATTAAATGTAAACTTACCTAATTTTGATACTTTTTTTTCCAGAAAAAAAAGACCTAGTATCTTTATTTTGCTTCTTAAGTAAATATATCTTTATTGAAGAATGTATAGATATTTGTACTGGAAAACAGGACAAAAATACTGAGTAACAACATCATGGTACCGTGATCAAATGCTACAAAGAAGCTAAAGAGTACCATGATCTTCATCATAAAATGAGAAATGGGACACTGTGGTCTGGTGGACTTCACAAAAGTCCACATCAAGTGTGATATTTTGGACAGTGACTAAAAACCCTGATTATATATATATATATATATATACTGTATATATTATAATCATAATTATATATTTGAAGGGCCTGTGGTTTTATTCTATGATATAAAATACAACCATAATAGCTGGCTCATGATTTTTTAAGCTTTATAATATCTTGAAAAACGCAGTGTCTAGTCATTTTTATTTATTTATATAACATTATATAAAATATGAATTTAATTCAGCTATAAAACAGCTCCTCAGAAAGCAATAGTAAAGCAAGTCACTTCATGTTGATTAAATTCACTAACAACCAGTTCCAATTACAAAACAAATCTGATTCAGATATAAGATATATTCTGCAGCATGGCAGAAGATAACAGTGTAATCTTTCAGCTTAATTTCGTTCAATGTTGATTCAATTCATTTCGTGCAAAGTTCATCAATTAAGAAACAATTTCAAGGCAGATTTACAGAAGATATTATTATCCAGCTCAATTCAGTTCAAGTTTTATTCTAATTTGATGTGAAATTGATCATATTTCTGAATGTTAATTATCTTTTAAGCCAACCAAAACTCAGGTGACAGTAGTGATTCGTAAACTTTTGTTGGTCATAGAGTTTATCTAATAAAAAAGCATGGACAGATCCTGTGGGAACTTTGGTTCATTCACTCCTGCAGCATTCTATTGTGTTTTATTCTTATTGTACTTAATGGATTTAGTACATTCTGTACTGAATATCAGGGGAAAGTGATTTCGAAATAAGCGGTGGTTGTTATTTAAGCATGTGTCTCATGACCAGGAGCAGCAGCAGATGGCAGGCATGGCATCACAGACCGGCACATCTCATTCATCACTCGCCACGCCTCCTTCCACCGTTCAGCCTGTCCGTCAAAGCTCCATGGCTCCTCCCACACCGCGCATGAAATCGCAACCCTCGCATCAGCTTTCCGTGAGTTCTGCCGCCGCTGCCGCTCCTGCAGGCAAGACCAGGCCGCAGAGCGGAAGCCTGCTCCAGTCCCCGGAGTCCGGCTTCGGGGGCCGGCAGCAGGGCCCTCGGCAGCAGCTGTCCGTCAAAGACAGCACCCCGCCTGGCCTGCCGCATCAGCAGAGCTCCACGAGAGAGAGCCAGGGATCGCAGGGCTCTCAGGGCGGAACGCCGCAGTCCACACAGCAATCCAAATCACATCAGGAACGACAGCAGATCCAGCAACAGCATCTGCTCAAGCCTACCATGAGCAAACAGGTGTTCCAATCAGAAACCATTCTTCACTCTCCCTGCTATCAAACATGTGCTTTTGTCTAGCTTCCTTCAGATAGGTATTTCTTTTGTGTGTGATCTCTATACAATTATTTTAAAAAGGGAAAGTCTTGTGAAGGAAAGTCTTGGGAAAAAGTGGAGACCTTAAAAGTTTTTTAAAACCATTAAATGGGAAATAATTTTACGAATTATGCATTAAAAAAACTATATATTTATATATATATATATTAAATATTTTTTTTAAATAATATTTATCACACACAAAAACAATGAGGATCTTATTAAAGTGGCAACATCAAAATTGAACACTTTTAATATTCAATAGTAAAAAAAAAAAAAAATCTAAAATGCTACACAGGGACTAAAAAAAGTATGTAAAATAAATTTAAAAAATCTAAAATGCTACACAGGGACTAAAAAAAAGTGTGTAAAATAATAGCTATATATAAAATACCACACAGGGAGTTTTTCACATTTATTCTTTGTGTTTAATAATATTTTAAGATTATTAAAGCCATTTAATTAACAATATCTTGTTATAATATTTTTGCATATTCTTTAAAAAGGCTATATTAATCACCCACCAAAGGAAAAATCTTGTTCACATAGTAATAAAGACAGTGTGTGATTATTTAAATAAGTGTGTGTGTGTGTGTGTGTGTGTGTGTGTGTGTGTGT
>NW_015505332.1:1805194-1808227 GCF_001515645.1 Sinocyclocheilus grahami
ATTACAAAATCTAAAATGCTACACAGGGACTAAAAAAAAGTATGTAAAATAAAAAAAATAATCTAAAATGCTACACAGGGACTAAAAAAAAGTGTGTAAAATAAATTACAAAATCTAAAATGCTACACAGGGACTAAAAAAAAGTATGTAAAATAAAAAAAAAATCTAAAATGCTACACAGGGACTAAAAAAAGTGTGTAAAATAAATAAAATAATATAAAATTATTTATTGCTACACAGGGACTAGGGATTTAAACATGGTAAAAACTGTTAAACAGAGATGAAAGCACAAAACTTTCATTGGTAGTAACATAAAACTAACCAGTATACTAAGTAATTACTTTTAATACTTAATTAATTCATTTTTAATTCAAAATTCAAAAGTGACAGTAACAACATTTATAATGTTGCAAAATATTGTATTTTAAATAAATGTTTTTTGTTTGGACTTTCTATATATCAAAGAATCCTGAACAAAAAAATGTATCACAGTTTTCACAAAAATATTAAACAGCAATACGATTTTAACACTGATAATAAGAAGAAATGAGCAGCAAATCAGTATATTAGAATGATTTTTTTGAAGGATCATACGACAATACAAACTGCAGTAAAGATGCTAAAAATTTCACAGGAATAAATTATATTTTACAATATATTTGAATAGGAAACTTTTTTTTAATTGAAATAATATTTCAAACTATTACTATTTTTACATGCTCAAAATGCAGAATTGGTGAGCATAAGAGACGTCTTTCAAAAACATTCCAAATCTTACCAAGCCGAAACTGTAGTGTAAATATTGAAGATGCAACCCAAACGTCAGTTTCCACACTTACATGATCTTGTGTTCTTTTCCTCAGGGCTCTTCCCAATCTCCAACCACTCTCAACCCCTCGACCCCTGCCTCTGAGCGAACGGTCGCCTGGGTGTCCAACATGCCCCATCTTTCTGCTGACATAGAGAGCTCCCGCATCGACCGAGAGGAATACAAACTCAAGGAGTATTCAAAGAGCATGGACGAGTCGCGTCTGGACAGGGTGTGTTTCTCTCCTACTCTACTAGCTATACGACATGTGTTCTGAGGGTTTATTATATTCATACCAACAGAAATTGTCATGCTAGAAGGCTGCTGTGATGTGAATGTTGTGGGCTTTGAATTAGAATCACTTTAGGGTTTATCCCTTAGTTTCTTGGTCCAAACTCGAGCTTCATTCTTGTCTCTGTCCTTGTGCAAACATGCCACAAGACACTCAGTTGTGTCTCCCACCTCAGCGCACAAGTGTCAAGGAAATGCATATCATGTCTTTCACCTCTGCAACAGATGGTGCTGGCAGCCTCATTTATGCATTATTTAAATATCAAATGAGAATGAGCAGCCTTCTGCAGTAAACAGACTTCAGGAGAGAGCAGCATGGGCTTTCAATCAGCTCTTGACCCTCTGTCCTCCACTGTGCAAATTGGTGTAGAGGTGACACGCAACTGCTTTTCATTGTTTCACAGTGTGCCTGTTAAAAGACAGCTTCATATTCAGCTATGAATCAGCGGTTTTTTAAATACATTTTCTCATTCCCGTGTGGTTTAGGTGAATTTGCTCATTTGCATTGACTGTGGTTGTCCACCTAGGCAGCTTTTTTATGCATGAATGACACGTTCCTTGTGGAAAAGCTGCGGGGAGCAAAATCATGCTTGCTTGTAAACCAGATGTTGGCCAAAATCTGAAAGCTGCTCATTACTGGAAAAACCACACTGTTCTGAAAACGACTGAGCTACAAATATGCGCAAACAGTCATTATTTACCCTCATGCCATTCTAAACCCGTATGGCTTACTTTCTTAGTCTTTATTTCTCACAAAAGATGACATTTTGAAAAATATTGTGCCCAGGATATGCTTCAGAAATGTCCCTTTTATATTCCACATAAGAAAGGATTTTGGAATAAGATTAAGCAAATGCCCACTACTTTTAGGTGGTGAATGAATTTTTATTACTGTTATTACTTTTTTGCATTGCAGTTTATTAAATCCATTTAATAGATCATATCTTATTTGTCATTTTCACAACTTATTCTGTTTATTTTAATACTTTCATCATACTTTTTTCATTTTTTTTTAAAACGTATTTTATTTGCAATTAATGATTTAATGAAATACTAATTATTTTTTATATCATTTTAATTGTTTTTCACTTTTATTAAGTACTTTTTAATGTTTATAATACTTAAGACTTTTAACTAGTGCTGTCAAATGATTAATCGCATTCAAAATAAAAGTTTGTTTACATAATATATGTGTGTGTACTGTGTATTGTTACGGGGCTGACCAGACAGGAGATGTGCGGATCCATAAGCAAACTTTATTTAAAGCAGAGGAGGTCAGAAACACAGGCAGGGTCGAAACAGTGGCAAACAGGTATATGGCGGGCAAGACACAAGAATAATCCTAGTGCTAGCGAAGGTCCATGAACGGTGAACAGAATCAAAAGGGGCAAGACTAAAGGGAGAAATCCAGGAAAACAGGCGAAGATCAAAACTGAGAAAACAGGCAAGACTAGGCTAGGAGGCTAACGGGGCTCTATTCTGTTTATTTTAATACTTTCATCATACTTTTTTCATTTTTTTTTAAAACGTATTTTATTTGCAATTAATGATTTAATGAAATACTAATTATTTTTTATATCATTTTAATTGTTTTTCACTTTTATTAAGTACTTTTTAATGTTTATAATACTTAAGACTTTTAACTAGTGCTGTCAAATGATTAATCGCATTCAAAATAAAAGTTTGTTTACATAATATATGGTTAGCCGACGGAAGTTCATGGACCGGATTCGTGACAGAGCCCCTCCCCCCCCCAAGGAGCAGCTTCCAGATGCTCAAAACCCTTTATGATTCTGGAGGGCGGTGGAGTGGAGGCGGAGTTACGGGGCTGACCAGACAGGAGATGTGCGGATCCATAAGCAAACTTTATTTAAAGCAGAGGAGGTCAGAAACACAGGCAGGGTCGAAACAGTGGCAAACAGGTATATGGCGGG
>NW_015505332.1:1808442-1819018 GCF_001515645.1 Sinocyclocheilus grahami
AGACCATGGCGGAGACTGTAATAACGAGAGAGCAGAGACAGACAACACAGACAGAACATTGGGGTTGACAGATAAGGCTGGGTGTTCAGAGGCAGCCTCCTTGGCTGGGTCGGGACAGGACAAAAGTTCACAACCGACCTCCTTGGCAGACACAAAGCACACAGAGAATTCACAAACTGCCTCCCTAGCCGTGACAGGATGAGCAGGGAGTTCGCAAACGGCCTCTATATCTGTGACGTTGCTGGGCGCCACCACTTCCCCTCTGGAGAAATTATAGCTGGTGCCGCTGCCTCTAGCAAATCGGCGGTGGAGTACGCGGCCCAGATGCACTATAAAGCGATCCCCATGGTGGGAAGCGTTACAGACAGAGGAAATAGTTCAGAAGCTGGAGGGCTTGAGCGCTGGTTTAGGGATGCCAGCTGCACGTGCCGACACCAGCGGTGGGTCCTCCACGCTGGAAGCTAGTCTGGGATACCGAAGAACTGACCTTGATACTCTGGGTGTAACAGACAGGACGTGACATGACTCTGTATGATCGGCTGGGATGCGACGTGATTCTGGATGATCAGCGGTGACTTGAGTGGCCTCATGAAGATCACCTGTGACTAGACTTGACCCATGACGATCAACTGTGACTTGACTAGACTCATGAAGATCAGCTGTGACTAGACATGACTCAGGAAGATGTAACGAATCAGCTCATGACAGGAAATATGAATAATTAACCATAACTAGTTATAATTAACTATTTATATTTTAGATCCGCTGTAGATATTTAGCTGACCTCTCAGGGTCAACTGTCTTGTCAATTCTAAGAACGTTAATTTCCTGGTTAAGGGAAATAACTTTCTTACTGTACAATTCTACAAAGCTTGTAGCGTAAATCTGCATGATTAGTGACTCCGGTTATGAGCAAACAATGAACACGTCAAGTGTGATACAAGTAAGGTTTTATTAACTACATAAACACTTAAACTAGTCTAACATACTACATAAACACATAAACTGGTCTAACATACACATACACACACACACACACACACATACAGTTGGTATAGGAAAGGGTTAAAGTTTAACTCAGCACAGAAAGAGGCATAAAGAATGAATTTTATGGAAAACTTTGCATATTCAGCAGATCTAAAACCTGAGGGAAAACGTCAGATTCTTAGCTCAAACACACCTTGTAAAAAGGTGTAACTGATACTTAATGCATCAATTAAAACGACTAAGTTTGATACTTGCGAGTCTGTCTGAAAAAGATTCCTGATGCAATCTTAAGGCCCAAGATCTTGCTGAAATTAGTTGATGAAAAGAACCAGTTTGAGTCAGAGAATCTTTGGTGAATGGAAAAGTCAAGGCCGAAAGGCCTGGCACCATGCTTATGGTATCCTGCAGCGTTTTCTCACATCTTCATCTGCATCTGACCGAACCACCGACTGGGGCGGGTCACATGAAGTGTGGCCTTTAAGGTCGGAGAAGATCCCCGCCTTTCAAGATGGGCTTGTCCAATGAAAGAGATGGAAATTTCCTAGCGGGAGGTGGCAATTGCTGGAGGATTTACGACCCCTTTGTTCTCTAAGCATGGTAATTTGCAAATGGACTTAAATCGAAATTACTAACGATTCTCAGGGCCCTAATATATATTGCCTATGTACCACCATATAATATACACGCTTGTTTCGATCATAAAAAAGCGAATTCATAGATACTAGACATGAAATAGTTACTTATATGAATGAGTGGTTTATCGTAAGCATGAATAAAAATAGTCTATAATACAACAGATTAAATACAACACAGCAATAATATACACACTGGCCTGAAGAAAATGGGTGTTCATTCAAAGAAGGTTTTCCTATGAATTAATTAGTAGAAAAGTCAATTTCTCCTGTGCATTTGTGTCCCTTCTTATGAGGAAAATGAGGGAGTTTATCCCCTGCATTCCTTTTAGGCCATAAAACCAGTGATATCAGCTAGGCAAGGCTAGGCAAGGCTAGGCAAGGCTAGGCAAGGCTAGGCTAGGAGGCTAACGGGGCTCTATAGAGTAGCTATCAAATGATAGGCGCTAAACAATACTCAGCAGAGCGAAGGGATCAGAGTGAGTGTTAAATAGTGAGGGAGTGATATGAAACAGCTGGGTGCAATCAGTGTTGTGTGCAATTAGTGAACCAGCTGTGTGCAATCAGTGCTGTGAATGATGGGATATGTAGTCCGGGATGATATGCAACAGTGTGAGTGCGAGAGTCAATGAAAATGGGAAGGGTGACCTCTGATGGTTAGCCGACGGAAGTTCATGGACCGGATTCATGACGTGTATATTTATTATGTATATATAAATACACACACATGCATGTATATATTTAAGAAAAATATGTTACGTTTATATATTAAATATATTTATATATTACATAATTTATATGAATATAAATATATATATGTAAATATTTTCAAAATATATACTGTATGTGTGTGTCTTTATATACTGTATATATACATAATAAATATACACAGTACACATACATATATTATGTAAACAAAAACTTTTATTTGGGATGCGATTAATCGTGATTAATCGTTTGACAGCACTACTTTTAATAGATTTTAATTATATTTTTAAAGTTTATTAAAGCCATTTAATAGACAAAATGATAAAAAAAAATTAACTATTTTTGATTTTTACTTTTATTGTTTTATTTATAATTTATGTAATTTTAATTACTTTTTATTTTAATTAAAACTTTTATTTTTACTTTCATTTTTTAATACTTTTAATAAATGGAAGAAACTTTTTTTTGTTGCCCCAGATTTTAATAGCATTTTGAACATTTATTAAAGCCATTTAATGGAAGGGATAATACAGGTGCATCTCAATAAATTAGAATGTCGTGGAAAAGTTCATTTAATTCAGTAATTCAACTTAAGTTGTGAAACTCGTGTATTAAATAAATTCAATGCACACAGACTGAAGTAGTTTCTTTTAATTGTGATGATTTTGGCTCACATTTAACAAAAACCCACCAATTCACTATCTCAACAAATTAGAATACTTCATAAGACCAATAAAAAAAATTTTTAGTGAATTGTTGGCCTTCTGGAAAGTATGTTCATTTACTGTACATGTACTCAATACTTGGTAGGGGCTCCTTTTGCTTTAATTACTGCCTCAATTCGGCGTGGCATGGAGGTGATCAGTTTGTGGCACTGCTGAGGTGGTATGGAAGCCCAGGTTTCTTTGACAGTGGCCTTCAGCTGTTAATTATAATTTTCAAAAAATATTCAATTAACATTTTAGTTTTTTACTTTAATTTAATTTATATTTGTTTTTCTAAATTAATTTTTATTTAATTTAAATGTTTTTTTGTTTTTTTATTTAATACTTTTACCTTTTAATACTTTTTGACACTTTTAGTTACTCACTCACCAACCTATTACCTTACAGTCTCAAGGAAGCCGTCAAGATGAGCGTAACATCTGCTCTGCTAACACGCCTGCTGTCCTCCTCTCTTCTCTGGACGCAGGTGCGTGAATACGAGGAGGAGATCAACTCTCTGAAGGAGCGTCTGATGATGTCACACCGCAAGCTGGAGGAGTACGAGAGGAGGATGTTAACTCAGGAGCAGCAGACCAATAAAATCCTGCTGCAGTATCAGAGCCGACTGGAGAACAGCGAGAGGAGACTGAGACAGCAGCAGATGGAGAAAGACAACCAAATTAAAGGAATTATTGACAGGTAATTAAAAAAAAAAAAAAAAACGCTGGAGAAACATTGAGCGGTGGTTACATGATCACACTCGCTGTGTACTTACTGTACTTCCGTTCCTTTGACAAGGACCCCTTATGTAATGCTGTTTAGAAATAGTGGCCCAAAACAGTATTTGTATAATTAAACCAAACTTAAAAAAGATCTGAATGACATTGCATTGAGATAACAAAATATCATACTATCAAAATGTCAAATCTAGTGGCATTCATTTAAAGAAATATAGCACACTTTCACAAAAAGTGATAATACATTATATACACTACTGTTCAAATGTTTTTGAAAGGAGACAGTTATGCTCATTAAGGCTGTATTTATTTAACCAGAAATACAGTAAAAACTGTAATATTGTGAAATATTATTAAAATGTAAAATAGCTGTTTTCTATTTGAATATATTTTAATATGTAATTTATTCCTGTGATCAAAGCTGAATTTTCAGCATCATTACTCCAGTCTTCAGTGTCTCGTGATCTTTCAAAAATTATTCTAATATGCTGATTTGCCGCTCAAGAAACATTTCTTATTATTATCAATGCGGAAAACAGTTGTGCTGCCTCATATTTTTGTTAAAACCATGATTTTTTTTATAAATAGTATGTCTGAAAGGACTATTTTTTATTAAATTGTATTAACTTTCTATTACATTTTATTTTTACAATTATTTTAAAATAGTTTAATTTCCTTTTAATTCATTCATTTCAATTTTAATTTGCAGATACAGTATATTATTTGATATCTCATTTTTTTAGAATGATGCAGATGTCCAAATACTTTTTAGGGTCACTGTGTATATGCTTTATACATTTTATAAGGGGTTCTCTAAAGCGACTGCCATTTATGTTGAAGTGTGCCACTCTCATGTTAGTTTAACATGGACGTCTCAGTCATGTAATTGCCATGTTGTGTCTCCTCAAAAAACCGGGTTCATTTCCTCCCTGTTGTTGTTTTACTTTGTTTCATTTCACCATTTTTATTACGGTGTTATTTGGATTCTTTTCAGCTGTATGAATCTACAAAGATCCATCTTCCAATGTTTTGTTCACTGTTATAAATGACATCACCCCACCCATTGGTTGATGAAATGATGATGTAACTTCCTGTAATGCAGCACTTACTCCATATTCTATGTCACAGAGTATATTGCTATTTCAATCCAATTCTAGGAATGAAGACATGGAGTCAAGACACTCAGATGATGAAGGGAGACCTGGTTCTTACTCCCAAAAGGGCATAAAAATATAAATCATCAAGTCTCTTCCCTCCTTGACGTGTATTAGTGCAATACCTTACTGGAAATGATCTCAGGATGAACGGGATGTGTTTGCAGTATATATTTGTCATTTCAAGCTCTGCCGTCTGAGGAAACAAGTTTGACATGGACAGATTGTGCTTGAGCGGAAAAGAAAAGTTGCTTCATGAATTGCTAATGTTTAAGAAAAATTGCCATCTGCACAAACTTGGTCATCCATTAATAAAAATCTGTGATTATTTATTCACCCTCATGTCGTTCCAAACCTGTATGCTATTCAGTTTTCAGTGGAATGCAAAAGAAAAATTAAATTAAATTAAATTAAATTAAATTAAATTAAATTAAATTAAATTAAATTAAATTAAATTAAAATAAATTAAATTAAAATAAATTAAATTAAAATAAAATAAATTAAATTAAATTAAATTAAATTAAAATAAATAAATAAATATTTATTTAGTTAGTTTATTTATTTGTTGGTTGGTTGGATGGATGGATGGACAAAAAAGCTGTTTTGTCCTATTTGAAGTATACACTGTATAGAGAGAGTAATACAGGTTTAAGAATGAGATGAGTGAGTGTGAATTATTTCAGCATATCTGCAATAATAATGTTTTATTATTTAAAAAGCCTTTATTCGGCTTTTACCTGTTTATCTTGAAAATAGAAAAGGTGCTGGCTGATTTCTCTTCCAAATAACCATCGATGATTGTAGCAGAACATCTTGAAAATACCCAGAATCCTCTCTTCCTGAACTGCCTGTTCAAGCTTCTCTGCTGCACTTCTCTCGTCACTGTGTTCCGGAACATACTGCGTGATGAAAGTGTCTTACTCATCAGAATAGATCATATGTCAGATGTTCATGTTCTCCATATCTCTATGTGCTATCACAAGAACAGCGCTCTCATGTGTCAGCCGCTCCTCATCACATTTGGCTTTCAGTTGTTCAGGCATTGCGGGAATATCAGTTTCAGCGTCAAGAGCATGCATTTTCAAATATGCATCAGTAAAACTTCAGAAACAGGCTTGTGTTTGCTCATATTCAAACACAAGCCTCATATATGACTCCTAATGTTTAAATTCATGGCTTAATCTTACAAAACCTGGTCAAGGTCATGTTTCACTCCAAAATAAAAAGATGAAGGCAGCACATTAATCATTAATTTAAACATAAATTTTATATTTTAATAAGTTATGAATTAATTTTAGTTGTATATGTATATATATATATATATATATATTGTAATTGTAATTGTGCTGTCAAACGATTAATTGCAGTTAATCACATCCAAAATAAAAGTTTTTGTTTACATAATATGTATGTGTGCTGTGTATAATACACACACATGCATGTATATATTTCAGAAAAATAGGTTATGTTTATTTATTAAATATATTTATTTATAATATAAATTATATTAATATAAATATAAACATGTAAATACATGTAAATATTTTCAAAATATATACTGTATGTGTGTGTATTTATGTATACATAATAAATATACACAGTATACACATATATTATGCAAACAAAAACTTTTTTTTGTATGTGATTAATCGCGATTAATCGTTTGACAGCACTAATATATATATATATATATATAATGTAAATGAAAGTATTTGTATATCATGTTATTTATGCTTTTCTACTAAGTAAATGTACAAGCGTTTTCACAGCATAAAATACAAAAGGGGCTTCATTTGCTTTATGCAAAATACATATATTTATTTCCTTTGATTTTGAGGTGAAATATGACCTGGATTTGTTTTCAACCTTTACAGATAAATATTAACACAACAAACCATAGTTGTGTTCAGTATGTTTCAGTGTTATGTTTCATGTGCAATACCAAGATGATGCAGTATCAAATATTAAACATGAGGTAAGTGAGTTGTGATACAGGCACTTATAAATATCTTATTTTGTGTGGTGCTGTTTGTGAAATAAACATAGAGATATGAATTATAGATCAAGAAACATAAACACTGAGTTAATTTAGGACTGAAATTAATTCTTAGAAAATCTTTTTTGCAATGTGTTGTTGATATAAACAATAACTTGGAAGATATTTGCACTGAATTTTTGTTTTTCATTGTTAGCCTTTCATATATCGATGTATAAAAATTAGTGTATTAAAGATTCTATACAGTTAGAAACCAATAACAAAGACATTGCTTCCCTATAAATTCTTTTAAAAGCTATTTATTCAGAAATAGAGTATAGATAATATATATTCTGTATACAAGTTATATATATATATTTAATTCTTGTATCCAAACTGTGTGCAATAAATATGCCTTGATACTGTAGCAATGTTAAATAGCACAATGAAGTTTTACTAACGATTCCTTCTCATGACCCTTCTGACCTCTGCTTGTGAAATGTGACCTTTGTTAATAAAAAAAATAAATAATCACATTGTTGTGAAAGACATGAGCGGACTTGAAATAAAATGAATGATTCTGTATTTTTTTAGAAGGCCTGAAGCACTTATTTTGTCTTTTAATTTTGTTTGTTTTTGCTGTTTATTACTTTTGCATTCGATTTTGTACAAGCATATATGTACATTTATCAATGGAATAAAATATCCAATCACATTGTTTTAAACCTAAACTGTGCAATTCATTATTTACTTGTATGCTAAAACTAGAATAAGTTGTCCTGCAATAAATAAATGTACCATTTCATATGAGTACACATCAAAACAATGAAACCTTTCATATTCAAACCAAATGCATGCATTTAATGTCAGTTGTCCTGTCATGTGCTCATATTGTCTTGTCAACATATATCAAACCAAACATCACAAGACACATCATTCCTTACAAAGCCATTGTTCAGTTGATAATCACACCGGTTTTGGGCCTGTGGTTTGTTTTGCCTAAAAACAGTATCTGATGCGATTTCCAGGGAGTTGTGAAATGTTCATGTGGGGATATGAAAACATCCCTGTTTGTGTATGAACCAAACGTCACTTTGATGCGTTCTGGCGGCCACTTCAATGGTGTGTAATTGCTGAAATAAGCTGCCAGTAAGAGCGGCAGCCATCGTTAGAAGCCGTACAACGTGGCCCATTTTCATTTATCAGCTCCCTTATTCCCATGGGATGATGGAAATATGTCATTATATGACATAATGTGACATCTTTTTGATGGAATTTCTCACAGTAGGCTTTCCAGATCAGACCAAATCAGCCAAACTACAAAGCTTTTATCGGTCATATTTCTGGCTGATGAACACTTCTGTCTGATCTCAATAAAGTCTGTGTGCTTTGGAACTAATAATGTCTTTCTCTCTCCTTCGCTTCCTTGTTTTCCGTGAAGACTCATGGCCGTGGAAGACGAGCTGAGGGGAGGGGTGGTGCCTGAGCACAAACCCAGGATGTTCGCAGAACAGGTCTGTCTTCTCATTCTGGATCTCTCCTGGACTGTTCTGTCCGTTGTTTGCGTGTCTGTTCATCTGTGTTTATGTTGGAATGTCTTTGCTCGTTTGCTCTGCCTGTCTGAATGCTTTAGGACTGATTTCCATCGCTGGTGTGATTATTTGTAGGTCAGAACTCACAGATTCGATCCACTTGAGGAAGAGTAGCACTCAATTCTGATGATGATGCTAAAACTTATTTATTTATTTATTGCTCAGAGGAGACTAAAAGGGGTCATGTCAAGAGGAATCAACTTTTTCTTTTCCTTGAGAAGAATTTAAAACTGTAGCTTTAAGTCTTCTTTAGTCCGAAAATCTGTTTTATATTATTATACAGTAGTGTTCAAAAGTTTGGACTCTGCAAGAAAGAAGTCTCTTATGCTCACCAAGGCTGCATTTATTTGTTCCAAAAAAATAAAATAAATAAGAAAAGATTAATAAGAAAATAGTTCAGTAATATTGGGAAATATTAAAATATTATTACAATTTAAAACTACTTTTTCATATTTTAATATATTGTGAAATGTAATTTATTCCTGTGTGGCAAAGTTGAATTTTCAGCATCATTACTCAAGTCTTCAGTTTCACATGATCCTTCAGAAATTTATATTTCTGAATAATTTAATTTTAATATTAATATTTATTTTCTAATATGCTGATTTACTGCTCACAAAACATTTCTGATTATTATCACTGTTGAAAAGGTTTTTTTGCTTAATTGTTTTTTTTTGTGGAAAACTTTTTCATGATTCTGTGATAAATAGGAAATTCAAAAACTGCTTTCATTCAAAAATGAAATACTTTGTAACATTATAAATGTCTTCACTGTTAGTTTTGATCAGTTTAATGCATCCTTGCTGAATGAAATTATTAATTTATGTTTTTAAATGAAAACTTGCTGGCCCCAAATGTGGAAATAATTTAATAATATATATATATATATATATATATATATATATGACCCCTATAATATTGATCTTAATTATGTTTTATTTAGGTATTAATTAGTGCTGTCAAATGATTAATCGCGATTAATCGCATCCAAAATAAAAGTTTTTGTTTACTCAATATGTGTGTGTACTGTGTATATTTATTATGTATATGTAAATACACACACATACAGTATATATTTTGAAAATATTTACATGTATTTACATTTATATATACATAATAAATATACACAGTACACACACATATATTGAGTAAACAACAACTTTTATTTTGGATGCGATTAATCGCGATTAATCGTTTGACAGCACTAGTATTAATTATTAAGATGTTGCACCTACTGTAAAATGCTAAAATATATAATTTCCTCTTGATCAGAAATGTTTGAGTTCATACAGAGATTTTATTGGAGATTTGATATCTTTGCAAATCTAAGTACAGTTTGAGACACTGTTGTGATTTCTTCTGAAACTCTCTTTTGACTATTAGGGTCTTTTTTTGCTCTCCATTCAGTCCTATTGCTGTCTAGGTGAAACATTAGCGATATTATTGAAATATTTCCAATGGGATAGTTCAAAAAGTACAAATACTTCAATACGTAATTGGATAATTCTTGCATTTTTGAAGCATAATTTGCTCAGTGTTGCTTTACCTCAAGTGGAAAGATATTTAGCTAAGCATTAAACTCCAGTACCTCCTGTAGGAATGTCAAATGCTTCATGTTTCTTTCCATGCGTCATCCCTCGCTTCTTTTTTATGCTTTGATTTGTCATAAATGGTGCATCGCTGTACTGTATGTTACAACAAACACCAAATTCTCAGCAGTTCCAGTCTGTACACACGCCACTCGACCGCTCTGAGCAAATGCTCCAGCAGGATCTAAATCGACTTCCGATGTGACTTTGAAAAGGAGAAAATCAATAATCCTGTTTCTGACAAGATAAGATGAGATAAAACGTGTGAGCTGTTTGGGATCAGGAAAACTGCTGAGTGGACAGAACCGCAGACAGACGTTCAGCGCTATCAGCACAGATTCTCCTGCAGAAAACAATTAGCATGTGAAAGAAAAGCTCAGGTGGGCATCAGAAGATGTTTGGAAGAGGCGAGACTGCAGGGGTTTCGGAAGGAAACATATTTTTAACATCCATTTTACACATTTAGATTGCCCAAATGTGGGGGGGGGGGGGGGGGGG
>NW_015505332.1:1819379-1819802 GCF_001515645.1 Sinocyclocheilus grahami
CTCATACAATGTTGGAGATGTGGGGGGGTGGGGGGGGGTGGGGGAGATTCTATCTGGGCCTTATAACATCCTTTATTCTGATGCACTTCATATAAATTAAATCATAAACATTTAATATTATTAATTAATATAATGTTATTAATTTACATAATGAGGTAAATCTATAGGTCTATAAGGTATCTATTTACTTCATAATAAACATAATTCAGTCAGGATCTCTTAAGTCAAAAAGAACCCATAGACAAGCATTTAAATCGACTTTTTTATTAGCATGTTTACTAAAGTTACATTTGGCAGTATGGCTCTGTTCCAAGTTCCCGGTCCTTTTCATGAGCTCCATGAAAGCCAGGACAGGGAAACAGCAGTCGCTTCAGGGGCAACCCTCCTATTTTAAGAATAGGAGAATAGCACAAAAAAGACCCC
>NW_015505332.1:1819911-1885539 GCF_001515645.1 Sinocyclocheilus grahami
TGGGTTGCAAGCAGCGTAATAGAGAAAGCAGCAAAGCAAGCAGACAGAAGCAGTGTTTAAGTAAGGCGCCCTGTTTGAGATTTGCCAATTGCAAGCTTAGGAGTCGGATCAGCTGATAGGGGCCGGGTTTCAATTTCGCCAGTCAGCTGATAGCGGAGCTTGACTACGAGGCCTGCCTGAACTAACGCAGGATGCTTAATTTGAAATAAAATGACTTTTTTCACTGCCGGTCAAAACTTTAGAGTAATTTATCTTTTTTTAAATAAGATTTTAAAATATGTCTCTTATGTTAACCAAGGCTGCTTTATTTTAACACGTCGTTTGACAAGCGCAGCCTGCTCTGATTGGCCAGCTGACCCAGTGCATTGTGATTGGCCGAACACCACAAGCACGTGTCGGAAATGTAACGCCCCTTACCATAATCGCGAGCGTCACCTTTCAAAGTAAATATCAAGACAGTTAATAATGTTGTTAGTTTTACCATCAGTTCAAGCCCGAAAAGGGCAACAGAGTCGCGTGACAGACACCGTGATGATGCAGTACACAAGCCGCGGTTAAGACAGCTGACGTGCTATGATTTCTGACAGACAGTTCACTCTCCTGTGATGTGACCCTGTTCCCCTCACACACACACACACGACGCATTACTCTGTGCTGCGCAAAACTCCACATTTGAACAGTCAATAACAAATACTTAAACTGATAACAAAACATACACACAGTCGCTGATTCAGAAGTGCCAGATTATCATAGCAAAGTCGGAATTTACCCTTTTTTTCTTTTTTTTTTAGAAATAGCCTTTGTGCACAGCCAGCCTTGTACTCTTCTAGGTTCAAAAAACTGTCGTCCATAAAATGTGTTGCACAAATTCGAACATCTGGGTTGTGCTGTTCTGTTGTAAATAAATCTTAACCAATGATTCCTAATTGCATCTACTTCCAGAAGGCCAAATAAAGTGCTTTTGCTTTTGCACTGAAACACACAGCGTCTCCCTGACATGGCTGCATCAACACTACTGCTGTTCCTGAAACCACGCCTTCTTTCTTTGCGTGAACATTTGGGCAGCATTATGCTAATTTTCCACATAGTGACGTAGATATGTGGGGGCGTGTTAGAACGAGCCGTTTTAGGGGGCGTGGCTGACTCTTAACTTTTATAAAGAATATCTCTTTGGATTTGAGACTTTAGTCTTTGCAACTTTACAGATCTTCTTTATGCACCAAGAGCTTGTAACACTCCAAAGAGAAAAGAAAACTTGAAATCGCATCATATGACCCCTTTAATATTATCAATGATGAAAACTTTTTTCCTGCATTTTCTGCATGTTTTTTCTGCATCATGCGACACTGAAAACTGGAGCAATGGCTGCAGAAAATTCAGCTTTGCATCACAGAAATAAATTACATTTTAAAATATATTAAAATAGAGAACAGTTATTTTAAACTGTAATAATATTTCACAGGATTATCGTTTTTACAGTAGTTTTGATTAAATCTATGCAGCCTTGATAAGCGTGAGAGACTTCTTTCAAAAACATTACAAAATCTTAATCATTCCAAACTTCTGACTGGTAGTGTAAAATTATAAAAACTCATTCTGCATTAAAACTGATCATATTCTCTTCCAAAGCCACTCTGATTTCAGCAAGAGAGAAGTTTGTGTTTGTAAAGCGCCCTGGTTTTGAACTGTCCCGTAGTTTTTAATGATGCGTCTCTGTCAGTTCTGTGTTTGCTCATGTGCTTGGCAGACGTTCACAAGCTGTTGTGTTTGTTTTTGTTCTGCCGTTTTTCCCCCCACTTTTATTATGTCAGGTGCATTGAGCCAGAAGCATGTCCCTGTTCGCAGATTACTGGGATTTTGAGAGCTGAAGAATTACTCTGTTGTACTTGTAGAGAAGAGTTTTGTTTAGCTTGTAGCTGCATGTTGGCTGCAAAATCATTACAATGACCAACATGGCACTGAAAGCTTCAGCACAGAGTTTGTTTGCCCTTGGCTTATGTGGTGAGGATTGTGTGTGTATTTTGGTGGACATTTAAATGCTTGTCTGGGAATTTGTATGTATTTTTGTGTGAGTGTGTGCGTATGTCCACATGCATGCCGATCCTGTCTCACGGACACACTCTCCCTTTGCCTGCTGGGATTGATGCACAGGCCCACACCCTCACATACACACGATTCTCTCCTCTCCTCTTCTCCTGTCGTGTGTTGATGAGATACGGTGATTTCTCTTAGGGGAGGCGGCAGTCCATCCTAGTGCAGCCCCGCCTTGCGCCCGTCCCACTGCGAATGCACAGGTAACGACTCACCTGACTGTGACCCGCCCACTCCACCTCTGTCTCCTCCCACATCCACTGTATGTACACTGGACTCGTCCACACACACACACACACACACACACACTGCACCTCGCCTGCACAAAGTCATATGCACCCGTACTTCCCAGCCAGAGTCAATTAAACTAAAATAAATGTTGGCTTGTTCAAATCTGAGGGGAAAAACAACTTTAGTTGATGTAAGCCTTATAGTTTGAGAAGTTCGTAAAGAGATTTGAAGGTTCAGACAGACAGATGTACAGATAAATGGATGTACAGACAGTCAGACAGACTTGATAGATAGATAGATAGACAGAGAGACAGACAGAGAGAGATAGACAGAGAGAGATATAAATAGACAGACAGACAGACAGACAGACAGACATAGATAGATAGATAGATAGATAGATAGATAGATAGATAGATAGATAGATAGATAGATAGATAGATAGATAGATAGATAGATAGATAGATAGATAGATAGATAGATCCACACACACACACACACACACACACACTGCACCTCGCCTGCACAAAGTCATATGCACCCGTACTTCCCAGCCAGAGTCAATTAAACAAAAATAAATGTTGGCTTGTTCAAATCTGAGGGGAAAAACAACTTTAGTTGATGTAAGCCTTATAGTTTGAGAAGTTCGTAAAGAGATTTGAAGGTTCAGACAGACAGATGTACAGATAAATGGATGTACAGACAGTCAGACAGACTTGATAGATAGATAGATAGATAGACAGAGAGACAGACAGAGAGAGATAGACAGAGAGAGATATAAATAGACAGACAGACAGACAGACAGACAGACAGACAGACATAGATAGATAGATAGATAGATAGATAGATAGATAGATAGATAGATAGATAGATAGATAGATAGATAGATAGATAGATAGATAGATAGATAGATAGATAGATAGATAGATAGACAGACAGACAGACAGACAGATGTTAATTTTGTGTTGTCAATTTTTTTGTCAAGCTAACTTCATAAATACATGGCAAGAAATTAAACGAACAATTCTTTTGATATACAGTAAGACATTCTGGCAAATATTCTCCCACAGCTCTATCACAATCCACAGTGTTTGTTGTTCATCTTAAAATTATCTTAAGTAAATATGACATTCCACAAAAACTTAAGATAATTTCGAAATTCTCACACTCTGTAAAAATACTCAGTTTAGTATTTAGCATAAAAATTTCTGGAGGAAAAAACAGCACAGTGTAGCTGCATTATTCCTAAAAAAAAGTAATACATTATGTTTTGATTACTTTTTTATGGAAAGTAATGCATTAGCTAGTTTTTCATTCACTTGCTCAAGCAAAAAAGTCCATTTAAAATTAAGCAATACTGATAAATGCAATAATGACAGCATTTTGATGAGTGCATTATCAAATGCTGAATATCCTGAAAGTCATTTTGCTTCTATGTCCTGTTTCAAAGAGATGCTGTTTTTGGGGAGTTTGTTTGTTTGAATGTTTTGCAGGAGGCTTCACCTCACATCCATGCAAAATCTCATAATTTCAGCATAATCTGACACTATATAGAGGTACGCAGGGCATATGGCTCAGTGCAAGGCGCAGGACTTCTCATCACCATGTCCATTCTATCGACATCATCACCATTGCACTCTGAAACAGATGATGATGAATTCTGGGAAATCTCCGTATCTTTCTCCGTGCCGCCCTGACGGGGGTCAGGGGTGGGTTCTCAGCGTGCATGAGATCCTGGATGAGTGTGAGTGTACGTAGTATGTGTTCATGCTTTTGTTGCGGTGTTTAGAGTGCTTCTGGTGATTTGGAAGTACTTGTGTAGATATTTGTGCATTGAGTGGCGTGTAGCTGTATCGCTAGTTTGTTGCATAGAAATGTAATGTTCATGGTTGCGTTAACTCATTTTATGCACTGTTTCTTTTGGGTAAATGAAGACATGCAACGTTCATGTGACGTAAAAGGCCAATTGAAAATGAAAGGTGAATGTATGTGGTGCTGCTCAATGTGTTTGTGATTATGTTCGCTGCAGGTGATGTTTTATAGGTTTCTGGGTCCTAAAGAGCTGTAGAAACACAGAAACACTTTTGAACCTAAATTACCTGACAGACCAATTCAACCGGGACTTCGATTTGACCACCCAAAGAAAAGCAATGGTTCCAGACGAAAATGACCGATGTATGAGTTGCAGTTCTGACAGAGATGCACCCTTTGCTCCTGTTGTTGTCATCTTTTGTCTTTCTGTTTAGTGTTGCAGCTAGATCCAAACCTTCGTTCCCCAACTGTAAATCCATATTCATTCTCAAATACTAGGTTCTGACTGAGAAGAGAAACAAATTGCACCAAAACTGAGTCAGACTGGCTTATGTTAGCAAAGCTAGCCCCTTTGCTAATGTAACAGTCTGGAACCAAAGCAAATTTCTTGGTGTTAAACGCATAGAACCCATTAAAGTTGAGCCCTTCACTTTTAATTCTTGTAAAACATCAATAACAGGTGAGTATATTTAGAATGGTAAACATATTAGCAAAACATTTTAAGTGCAAATGTTGTCGTCATGTTGTTTTGTTGAATTTTTGATGCATGAGCCTCAGGTTTAACTTTAGGTTGATTTAACTCCAATGTTTCCACCCCAATGCAGACTTCACTGAAAAGGACTGATCATAATGAAAAACACACTGAACATGATTTAGATATCAAATGAGCTGAGGCAGCTTTTGGCACTGCACTGCGCCTCTGTAGGTAAGATTAGCGGATAAGAGCTAAATAAAAACAGTGTCTCCACTATTTGTGAATGAGAGCTAAGCCCCACATGACAAAAAGTCTGAAAGGCAAATGATTCTTTGTGTGTGTGTGTGTGTGTGTGTGTGTGTGTGTGTGTGTGTGTGTGTGTGTGTGTGTGTGTGTGTGGGGCAGAGATGGGCTTGAGGGTGTTTTCACACTGGAGTTTGCTAATTATGTATTAGCCAAAATTATACATATTTAAGTGTATAAATCAATAACTTCATTATAAAATTTGTGTGTGTGTGTGTGTGTGTGTGTGGGGCAGAGATGGGCTTGAGGGTGTTTTCACACTGGAGTTTGCTAATTATGTATTAGCCAAAATTATACATATTTAAGTGTATAAATCAATAACTTCATTATAAAATTTTCAGATGTATAGAGATATATTAATTGAGAGTATAGTAATATGATATATCATTTGCAATGCTTTCAGCGTGACTCTCTCTGCAGCTTACATAGTATGTGACGACAAGTGACTCTGAGTGATTCACTGAATCATTTTCAACCGAGTTGTTAAAAACGCTGATTCAAAACAAGTACAGAACATTTGAGTAAGTCATTGAATCGTTCACACAAAAAGTTCATTCAAAAACACACAGTTCACTCAGGTACTCAGTGCTGGATGTACGAGTGATTCATTGAATCATTCACTTAAACGATTCATTCCAAAACACTGAATCATTAAGGAACAAAATATGTTGCTGTGCGTTATGTGATTTGTTTATGAAGCAAAAACAGACAAAGATCTGTTAATATTGTCTCTTACTTATAATTGTGTATTGAAAAACATCATTCTTGCTTGTGTGATATTGCTTAAATAGCAACCGCAAATGGTACGTCTTGAAAGATTTATAAAAAAAAATTATGTGAACACACCCGATTTCTACTTGTGAATGCTTATCTAGTTACTTGCCATTAGTACTGGTGGTAAACACGGTAGTGATGCTATACCACATTTAGAAACTGAATTATACAGTTACTACTGTTAAGCCGAATTGAGTGTGAACACTCCCTGAAATTCTAAATAGTGGATTTGACACTGTTTTGGTTTAAACAAGTGAATTTTGATATAAAATATCAAAATTGTATATATAATCAGGCAATATAATACAAATTTGATATAAATATTTGTAAGATAGTAGATAGGTTGCAACTTGATTTGTTGTACAACTCTGTTGTCTTTCATTTGTACTGATGACAGAATCAAGTTTATTTTCAAGCTGTTTTAAATGAAAACTAACTCGGCTAAGAGCTTACAGTTCTTATTTTTACAGGAATAAACAATGCATGATTTGTTCCCTAGAGTCCTTTGGACTTGCATAGTGCTGTCAAGCACATGTGTTGTAAATACAAACTGTCACAACAGTTAAGATATACTTGTGATAGCAGAACTAAAAGCACCTACATTTCACATAAATATTCATTCTCACTTCCTGTGTTCTTTACAGTTGATCACACTGTTGCATCAGTGGCATGCTTGCATGCTTAGTAGAAGTCTCTTTTGCTGCACTCAGACACTGTTGTGGCAGCTGTCCTTTTAAAGGGGTCATATCATGAGCAATCAGATTTTTTTGAGAAAAAATAACTTTGAGTTATGCCCTGATGTAATGATTGACAGGTGGGAATGTGAACATGTTAATGCAATTGTGTCGGAATGCATTTTCAAGTTGCATTAATATGTTAAAAATATCCCTCCATTTTATTTTTGCTAATTACCGTTCAGAAGTTTAGGGTCTCTTATGCTCACCAAGGCTGCATTTACTTGATCAAAAATACAGTAATGACAGTAATATTGTAAAATATTATTACAATTTAAAATAGCCAAAAATATAATTAATTGAATATATTTTAAGTGTAATTTATTTCTGTGATGCAAAGCTGAATTTTCAGCATCATTACTTCAGTCTTCAGTCACATGATCCTTCAGAAATCATTCTAATATGCTGATTTTGGTGCTTAAGAAACATTTCTTGTTATTATCAATATTGAAAAGAGTTGTGCTGCTTAATATTTCAGTAAAAACTGTGATGCATTTTTATCAGGATTCTTGCTGAATAACAAAGAAAAAGTCTTTACTGACACCTTTGATTGATTTTATGCATCCTTGGTGAATAAAAGTAATAATGTTTGTTCTTTTTAACAAAAAAAGGTTATAATGTAGGAAATGGCAAATTTCATTTCTGAATTTGATTTTTTTATTTTTTTTGGGGTATTGGTATTATGGGTATTGGATATGTAAATTCAAATACGCTAATACATTGCCACTATATATTTAACAACTGAAGAAAACCACCTTTATGCTTCCATAAGGAAGAGGATGGAAAATATCATATGAATCAATAAAAAAGGAAAAATACTTTTGGTCAAAAAAGGTACAAAACAAAAATAATGTATGATACGACCCCTTTAAAGGGGTCATAGGATGCTACATGAACTTTTACAAGTTGTTTGAACTGAAATGTGTGTTGGCAATGTGTGTACACAACCACCCTAAAATGATAAAAATCCACCCAGTGTTTTTTTTTTTAATCTGCTCATAATATCTTTACCCCTTTCTCAAATCGAGCCGATCTCAGATGCCTGTCTGTGTGACAAAAACAGGCCCTTCCCACGATAGTTTGATTGACAGTAGTGTTTAAGCACAGACTGGACTGGTGTCTTACCTTAGACCCATCCTGAGTGAGCTGTCATCAGTCTGCCATTGTTTCAACACCGGAGCAGATGTAGACAAGAATGACTTCTAAGCGATTGAGGTGTTCTGTTGTTGGATGTAATAATGAACATAGCAGTCGTCATTTACTCCCGACATCTGAGCCGCTGAAGACACAGTGGATTACTTTGTTTTTGAAGGGAATGCGCCCCCGATCTACATAAATGTGTCTATGTTCGCCCGAATCATTCGTGATCCAGCTTCACCTACAGAAGTGTGTAAGGTTTTTTTAATTAATCTTTACAAATCGCCTTTCATAATAATGTGCTAATTAACAAGTTTCACGATGAATGCGGCTAAAGTAAACAGTCCCTCAGAGAGCGTCTCGGAAGAGAGGGGCGGTGTCAGCAGAACTCATTAACATTTAAAGGAAAATGCTACATAACTGCGTGCTCTGAAAAGAGCTGTTTTTGACAGGGTAAAAAAGGTGTTTTTTACACTACCATTGAGAAATTTTAACCAAACTATGTTACAGACTTTTCATTAAGACCCTAAAGAATCATATCAACTTGTGGAAAATGGGCATCCTATGACCCCTTTAATGCAAAATTAACCTCAATGAATAGTGCTCTTCTCATTTAAAATCACATTTTGAGGATGTTTACAAAAGATAATCCAATAACCAGGGCTTGTATCGTTCTGTGTCACTCTGGTTTTGACAACCACTCTGGCCTTCTGCAGTGCAACCTCACAAAAACACACGTGTGTCAACAGCAGATTTGTAACTCCCTCCTCATCCCTCTTTCTTCCTTTTCTTTGTGTCTATCCCTCTTTCCCTGAGCGATCCTATGGATATTTCTCATTCCTCTGCTATGCGACTCATGCCTCTGTTTTATTCCTCCTTTACTGCTCTTCCAATCCCTCGTCAACTCAAATCTCTCTTTCTCCCTCTCACTCTGACCCCGTGACCTCCATTTGCTTTGATCTTCCTATTCTGTACTTCCCTATCGATCTTCTTGCCATGGGAACTTCTCTCTTTCGCATTCCATTCGCTGATTTTTTTGCGGAATCTTCATCCCTCCATCATTCCATCCCTCCGCCTGCTCTCTCTCTTCTCCTCCCCTTTCCTCTCTCTCTCTGTCTCGCTAGGAAAAGCAGCTTTCCGCCTTGGGTTCAGCAGACCCCGGTGTGAGTTTTGGCGGAGAATTGACCAGCGCTCCTGGAGTTGTTGGAGTCTCCCAATCGGACAAATCCTCAACCCGATTCCCCCTGAACGGAATCTTGTCCTTCCAGTTAGCTTCCCCTCCTCAATCCTGTCCTCTCGCACAACTCTGGCCGAACGGAGAACTTTCTGGCAACCAAAAATCAGCAACGGCATCGGGGGCAAGTTCGGAGGGGGAGCAGGTCAATAAAAACGCTGACCAAATCCGAGAACATTTTTAGGAATTCCGAAGAAAAGCTCATGTTCTTTGTCATCCGCATTGAAGGATGAAGCTTCAGCGGTTGTTTTATTTTGTGCATTAGACTGAGGACAAGTGGGAGGCAGGACACACCATTACTTGCTCCATCCAAAACAAAAGGGCTCTCCATTGGATCCAATATGTTATTCCAAAATCACATTTTCTTTGGATCAAAGTTAAAAGCCCCTTGCATATACAGTACCTCTGCCACCACATCAAGTCATCCAAACCACTGGAAAGTGCTCGGTTCAGGTTCCAGGTTTTTTGACTGAGCTCCCTCGTATTGTGTAAAAAGAAGAAGAAGCTGGGAACAACCCCAGGAACGGTGGGCAAACAAACCACACGTACGTTTCGAAGTGTATAGAGGATTGACTGACGAACACATGCCAGCTTTGTCTTGGGGATTCTGTCATGTCGTCTGGCTTCCCTAGTGCCTTTCTGTATCTCCTGACAGGGTTTTCAAACGAACGCAAGAATAACGACAGCAGAATTACAGAAATGGTCGTGCAAACGCCACTCTCTTCTCGAGATTGCTCACTTAGGAGAGACTGATGTGTTCTTTTGCCTCAATGTAATGCTGAAAATGTCAAGCTTTGGAATTCAACCGTGGCTCGGGTTTTTTGTGGACAATGTTTGGAAAGTGCTTGTGGTCTTTGAATTGCCAACTTGTGCAATGTTTTCTCTTCTCAATCTCAGAACCTATGTGTATTTAACTGGTGCTATGGATTCTCAAAGCAGTGCTCTGTGTCACATCACCGCCTCCCATTCTGTCATCGTCCTAACTGTTCATATGTGTCTTTGTCCTCCCATTTATCTCCTTACAGGCCGATTTCTTTCAGTGTGTGTCTGCAACATGAGGTGAGCGCGAGGTGATCTCTGTCAGGTCAAAAACCTTTTGTCTTTTTACTAAATTAAGATGTTAGGCCAGAATGCAGTTGTGGTCGTAAAGTATTTTTTATACAGAAATGTTTTTCTTAAAATGGACGTGATGTGAAGTGAGCTGATATTTTAAATAAGCATAACTTGTTTGTGTTTTTGGTCTTAAAGTCAACATGAAAGTCAACTTTAAAGCAACCAATTTTCCCTCCAAAACGTGACGTTTTTGAGTACAATGGGAAGAATAGACTTTATTTTTTAAGTTTTAGGAATTCATTGGATTGTAAAAATGGGTGTTATATACTAGAATGCAGTCTGGTAGCTAAGAAACAAAAGGGATTTGTGATGTTTTCTGAAAAGTATTTTTTTAAAAGATAATGAAAACAACCCTGTTTTTTTAATAGAATAGCATGAACCAAATAATCATCAATAAGACAACTACGAATGTAAAAATTAGACAATGACTCGCAACAAATAATTATTACATTTGCATTCATGGAATTGGCAGATGCTTTTATGCAAATCAACTTACATTTATGGTTTACATTTTATCAGTTCACACGTTCTCTGGGACTCAAACCCACGACCTACTGTTTAAGCTCTGCTACAAAATTGCGAATTTTAAGTTAAAAGTAAACAGGGTCCGTTTTGTTTTCATGTTGACTTTAAAGTTGCTCAAGCATCTCTAAAGTAGTTTTCGGTGGTGTTGAATGGTAATTTTAGGGAAGATCTTGTTAGATAGACTTGGTTTGTAAAATAATCAGATCTTATGTACTGTACAGAAATATTGCTAGCTATAATTCCTCATTTGAGTACCACTGCCATCTGATACTGATTGTATTCCTCATCGTTCACTACCGTTTTTGTTTTATTGTTTGTTTTACGATTAATCGGTTCATTGTCATGTTTCTACAGACTCAAGACATTCACGTGGCTTCACTGATACCAGTCTTCATTTGTAACCCAATTCATTGTTGATTGCCTTGTTGTCGCATTGTAAAATACTCACGTTCTGTATGTAACACAGCTAAACCAATACAGCTGGCCTAGATGAGAGTGAGGAGATTTAAGTCGTAACTGCACAATAAAAACACTGAGCTGTACTGTAATATTTATAGATTGGGAAGGCACTATAGAGGAGAATGGACTGATTGCCATTTTAGCTTTTAAGAGTTTCGAGGGCTATCTTTAAGTGACTTCTACACCATTTAGTAATAATAAACAGGCAATTTTGTTTATGTCCCAAAAGCGGTTGAGAAAAAGTGGGATAACAGGGTTATCAGCTGAAAAATGTGCCATGACATGAATATACCTCAGACGTAGAATTGAATGACTCAGGTAAACTTTCAATTGCCTCACAGTTTAACGCAAACTGGATAGAAAAAAAAATCATTTTAAGTTGAACTGCCTGTTTTGGCAGTTAGTCCATTTCTTCTCTGAGATTAGTAGCAGTGATTGGTCAGCGGCTCATCAAGCACCTCCTCTTTTCCCTGCATCTCCAGCCAATCACAAAGCTTCGTGAAGGACAATCTGGAACCTAATTGGAGGCCTCACCTTGGACATTCTTCAGGTTGGCCAGGTTTTAATTCCAGGGCGCTGTCACGCGATTCGGTTGGTTGACAGAGGAGAAACTGAGGCTTTGACCCAGTGCCAGAGCCGATCCAAAGAAAAAATATAGGTTCCCTTCCTCTGACGTACCCTCTCTTTGATATAATTCGATATGATGGCCATTTGGGATGCTGTCAGATGGTTTCTGCGGGCCTCTTGATGGCACGAGAGATGACGTCGCACGCAGCGCAGTGGTTCGTTGAGAGAGCTGGAGAGGTTCTGACGATCAGATCAATCTCAAAGGTGCTGTTTTTTAGGTTCTTTACTAACTACATGTAGGATATTGAACAATCCTCGACTTCTTCTCATTATGATCTTCATATGCCACATTTGCTCTACCTGTCATGCCTGCGTCTCAATCATGTCTTTTATTTTGGGGAAACTGAATACGCACAGCCTTTTTTTCTCTCTCTCAAGAGATGCTGATTTGTCCTTCAGCGGATTTGATAAGAGGCTGGAAATATCTGAACTTTTGTTTCCTGGTGGTTTTCTACTTTTTGACTGGACCTCACCCAGATGATCACGTATTTACATGCTGGTAATGTGAGATAAGAACTTGAAAAGTCTGAAAATAATCCTTTTTTTTTTTTTTGATCTGTGAATTTATGTGACAATCTCTTTGCGAAGCAAAATCGACAACCTGTTATTTTACCTGCTCCCCCTTCCCACACTTTGCTACGTCCCGGATCCTCACCGACTCCTTTGTATGTGAAAGAAAGATGGATTCTTTTACTTTTTAATTCTCTTTGGTTTTGCTGTGGAGTTCTTGATTTTATGGACGACACCGTTTGGATGTGGAATCCTCTTATTTAGCATAAATATGTTTGTATATGCAGTGTACAGAATGTGTCCTTTTACACCGATTTCTCTTTTTCTCGATATGTGGAAAAAGAAAAAGCATAACATAACTTTGTGGGAATGAAAACTCGCGTGGGCGACTCGTCGGCGGAGTTATTCGAAGCACTTTTCGCTCAGGCTGATTGTACGCAGTCTGAAACCTACAATGCATCGCCGTGAGTCCGACACGCATTTTGCCAGTCTGAAGCTTGCACTCATTTTCTCACTGATTGAGGTGTTTTGTAACAGATTCTGGGTGACAAAGCAATGCTTGTACATAAATATATAGGCTTAATACCTACCATATGTTTGCATATATCAGCTTTTCCAGACATGAGTCACCTGCTAATCTTTGCAGCTTTTGCATCTTCACTTGCTTTTGATTTCAATGCGGTGCCGTGTGTCAGATGAGGTTTTTTTGGATCGCTGTAGAAAATCCCCATTTTACTCTGCTGATCTTTTGTATGGCCTGATGCTTTATTCCCTCATTACTTGCCTAGCAACTCTTCCATGCAAGTAATCGCTTCTTTGCCCCCTGTAAATGAATGGAGTTCCCATGATGTGCCTCTTTCTAATAAACTTCAGTTGGTCTCTGTCAGCCATAAGCCAATCACAGTCATCTTTCTTGACAAGCCATAAGCCCCGCCCCTAAATTTCCATTTTTGAAAAGGGCAGACACTTGGGAATTTTATTTCTTTTTGTAGATATTATATTAACAGCAAGAGTGGTATGTCAGAGTGTATTGCCGATGTTTTTAGATTTGTTATGAATGTTGATATTCTGGTTATTGAATTATGATTATTATTGTAATAATATAATGACTGCTGTTATCATTTCATCATTCTTTAGTTATTCAATACTGTTAAAGACTTTCATTTCTTTTTGAATAAATCGGAAGTTATATTTTTCGGGTGGGCTAATTATAGAAATTAAATCAATTAAACATATTAATAAAGAAATAAATTCTTATTGAATTAATTTATGATCGTGAGAATGAGTTTTTTATCTATCTATCTATCTATCTATCTATCTATCTATCTATCTATCTATCTATCTATCTATCTATCTATCTGTCTGTCTGTCTGTCTGTCTGTCTGTCTGTCTGTCTGTCTGTCTGTCTGTCTGTGAAAAAATAAAGTTGTGGCCATTTCTAAAACCGAGAAAATTCAAGAAGACCTATCTTAATTAATACCTTCAGCCAAAGTAAGATGAAAAGAAGGGAAAGAGATGGAAGCTTGTGATTTCAGCATTGCTGTGTCTTGTCAAACATGTTAGAAATGCAGCTGCCAGGTGATGCCAGATGGTCTGTCTGTTTATCTTGTCTAGAGAAGAGGGGTTGATAAGAAGATTTTGAATGAAATTGCTATTTTAAATAGTTTGTGGCTGCATCTAATTTGTAGATGCTTAAAGGGTTACTCCACCCCAAAATTAATATTTTGTCATTATTCACTTACCCCCATGTCGTTCCAAACCCGTAAAAGCTTAGTTCGTCTTCGAAACACAATTTAAGATATTTTGGATGAAAACCTGGAGGCTTGTGACTGTCCCATTGACTGCCAAGTAAATTACACTGTCAAGGTCCAGAAAAGTATGAAAGACATCATCAGAATAGTCCATCTGCCATCAGTGGTGCAACAGTAACGTTATGAAGCGACGAGAATACTTTTTGTACGCGAGGAAAACAAAAATAATGACTTTATTCAACAATTCATCTCCTATGTGTCTCTCCACATCACCGTAGCGCCATTTTGGAGAATATCCGCTAGACGCAAGCAGCGTACGCTCTTCTGTGTCAGCCGCGACACAAGGATATGATATTCAAATCAAAGCGTAAATACACGTAGAAAACATATCCTTGTGTCGCGGCTGACACACAAGAGCGTACGCTCCTTGCGTTATTTTTGTTTTCTTCGCGTACAAAAAGTATTCTCGTCGCTTCATAACGTTACTGTTGAACCACTGATGGCAGATGGACTATTCTGACGATGTCGGTTCAACAGTAACGTTATGAAGCGACGAGAATACTTTTTGTACGCGAGGAAAACAAAAATAATGACTTTATTCAACAATTAATCTCCTATGTGTCTCTCCACATCACCGTAGCGCCATTTTGGAGAATATCCGCTAGACGCAAGCAGCGTACGCTCTTCTGTGTCAGCCGCGACACAAGGATATGATATTCAAATCAAAGCGTAAATACACGTAGAAAACATATCCTTGTGTCGCGGCTGACACACAAGAGTGTACGCTGCTTGCGTTATTTTTGTTTTCTTCGCGTACAAAAAGTATTCTCGTCGCTTCATAACGTTACTGTTGAACCACTGATGGCAGATGGACTATTCTGACGATGTCTTTCATAATTTTCTGGACCTTGACAGTGTGATTTACTTGGCAGTCAATCGGACAGTCACAAGCCTCCCGGTTTTCATCCAAAATATCTTAAATTGTGTTCTGAAGACGAACAAGGCTTTTAGGGGTTTGGAACGACATGGGGGTAAGTGATTAATGACCAAATTTTCATTTTGGGGTGGAGTATCCCTTTAATGCCTGCGTACAATATATTTTTAAATAAAATTTAGCATAAATGTAAGGCAGTTTAATAGAATTTAAATCTTGATTTATTTAAATAATATAGAATTATATTTCTTATACAGTAAAAAGCATGTGATATATATATTTTTTTTTTGCATTAAGAAACTATGACTCTGGTCAGTCATATTCTTGAGGTCATTCATTGTGAGATTGGCCTTATATTTACTCATTTACACTTCAATTCACACATATTCATACAGCTATATTTGCCTTAAATAGGATGTTTTGATCATTTTCTTGAGGGAAATTGCATATCTGACCACTTTCCATTCATAAAACCAAGTGTGCCTTCAGACAAATCCATTACTTAGAATACTATATAATATATAGTGATTTATGTAGGCTACTTTGGTTGAATTATATACTGGTTAATCAACTGATTTACATTAGTCAGTGGTGAGAAAAGATGCCTTAAAAAACAAAACACATTACAAATGTCTTGCAATATACCATTAATAGCTGTATGAAACTGGTAAGTTGGTTTTAACTACATTAAAATGACAAAAATTCTTACAATTTGAAGAAAATCTATACATATTTCTTATAACTTAACAGCATATAACATTTCTGAGTTTTGTAAAGGACCGTCGCACCAGCGGCTGATCGGCTCGCCTGCAGCCGAGCGCTTGCATTGGACCAAGAACTTGACCTCAGGAAACTCTCGTGAGATTTGTAGCGGCGGTGTAGGAATCTGTCAACTGTCGCGATACTTGCAGCGGTCGCTGAACTGTGTGCGGTGGGAGGGGGGAGAAAATGGCCGCTCGCGGAGCGACACTCGGAATGATGAGCGACAACACAAACACAACCCCTTCAAAATGTGACAGCTGACCTGAACCGACACCAGCACACACACCGGCTTCCGAACGGATGGGTATCGCGGCCGGTGGCGGGGGAGGTCAGGAACAACAGCGTTTGTGTTCAAGTTGTAATTTGAAGGAAATAGGTGAGTTAGCTAGCCTGCTAACGTTAGCCGCGCGCTAAACTGGAACTGAACGAACTAGAACCAGAACAAGATACACGAAAACAGACCACAGCAGCCGCATTATCACTGCTAGGATGAGCGGACCGGGTCAAGACAGCGAGCCAGAGGCCAAAGTGCTTCATATTAAACGACTGTACAGGTAAGAGTACTGTCAGCAGGCCGGTACTGTCAGGAAATCTCTGTAATGCTTTATATGTTTTATGTTTTTATGGGTCAGAAGTGTTGGAAAACATATTCACAATTGACGCTTGCAGTTTAGCCATTTAAAGCATCTGCACGCGCAACGATTGATAACAAGCCTGACACATGAATAATAATCAGACAAATGTAATCATTTCAAATGAAACCGTTTATTGAACCTTTAGAGTAAATGTAAAATAAATTCTTTGAAAAAGATTGGTATCATGTTTGATACATTAAGCTTTAGTGGGTGATATAGGAGAATATGGATCTCAAAAACATTTTATATTTAGAGGCCCAAACTGAGCATATATAAATAAAGTACAGAAAAATATAGCTTGTAATGTAATATTAATTTTCACATTTTAACTCGATTTTCCCCCCAAATAAATATATACGGATGATTAAGTAAACCTAAGTTGCTTCAGTCCTGTAAATGTTCATCTTGAAATGTTGCTAACATCATAAAAAAAGATTTTGATTATTATACAAAAAAATTATACATTTCATCTTTAGTAATATTTAGAATTTACTATAAAGCACATTTGTAGCGGGTAAAAAAGACACGTGGAAGGAGATGACATTTAATGCAAAATATTCCCTTTTTTTTTTTATCTATCAACCCTGAAGTCAATAATTGTGATTTTCAAGTTAATAACTGTGAAAGTGTTGAATGGGATTTATTGTGTTGTGAGTAACAATATTTCCTTATTTCATTTTTGTTTTTATGTAGGGCTGTGGTGGAAACGGTGCATAAGTTGGATATTATAATCAGCGGCAAATCGTCATACAGGGAGGTCTTCAAACCTGAGAATATCTGTTTGAGGAACAAGTAAGCTCAAGTTCTCTCTCTGCAACCTAACCAGGCTTAATTAAGTTGGCTTGAAAAAGCCTTAGCAACCACCCCGGGTACCTTAGCAACCGCATAGCAACACCCTAGCAACCACCCCAAGTACCCTAGCAACCGCATAGCAACACCTTAGCAACCAACCCGGGTACCCTAGCAACCGCATAGCAACATCCTAGCAACCACCCCGGGTACCTTAGCAACCGCATAGAAACGCCATACAATCTATTTATCTACATCTAAAATTTCTAATTTTATCTATCTATCTATCTATCTATCTATTTTTCTGATAAATTGCGTTGTCTTCAAAACTTTAAAACGACTTTAAACTTCAAACTAGTTAAAACTAGGTACCTTAGCAACCGCATAGAAACGCCATACAATCTATTTATCTACATCTAAAATTTCTAATTTTATCTATCTATCTATCTATCTATTTTTCTGATAAATTGCGTTGTCTTCAAAACTTTAAAACGACTTTAAACTTCAAACTAGTTAAAACTGAAAACCTTCAAACATAAAGCTTTTAAAACTACTTCAAACTTTCTATCTAGTTGGTCTCATAATGTTGTATTTACGTGGATGAGAGAGCTTTTATCGCTTGCCACATCTGTTTAAGACACAGCTATTCATTAACGTTCCTATATACTTAAATAACTCAGCTTCTTATTTTCTTTTTGTTATATATTTTTTTTACCAGATTGCGGGAACTTTGTGTAAAGCTGATGTTCCTGCACCCTGTGGACTATGGACGCAAGGCAGAAGAGCTGCTGTGGAGGAAGGTCTACTATGAGGTCATTCAGGTCATCAAGACCAACAAGAAGGTACTGTCGCGTAACACATTCCATGATTTAAAGTAGTCTTATTTGCTGTTGTATTTGTTATCAGGCTGAAATCCTCCCTCTCTTCGCAGCATATTCACAGCCGCAGTGCTCTGGAGTGCGCCTACAGGACCCATCTGATCGCTGGGGTGGGTTTCTTTCAACACCTGCTGCTCTACATACAGTCACACTATCAGCTGGAGTTACAGGACTGCATCGACTGGACACACGTCACCGACCCACTCATCGGTGAGACATGCTTCCATATGCATATTAAAGGCAGTCTTCCTACAGTCATGGAAAACTGGGGGAATTTAAATTAAATCTGAAATATTTCAAATTAAAATGAAAATATAAAACTATAGAAATAAATTATATCAGTATTGTTTATTATACACTGAACAAAATTATAAACGCAACACTTTTGCTTTTGCCCCCATTTGTCCTGAGCTGAACTCAAAGATCTAAGACTTTTTCTATGTACACAAAAGGCCTATTTCTCTCAAATATTGTTCACAAATCTGTCTAAATCGGTGTCAGTGAGCACTTCTCCTTTGCCGAGATAATCCATCCACCTCACAGGTGTGGCATATCAAGATGCTGATTCGACAGCATGATTATTGCACAGGTGTGCCTTAGGCTGGCCAACTGGAGTTACAGGACTGCATCGACTGGACACACGTCACTGACCCACTCATCGGTGAGACATGCTTCCATATGCATATTAAAGGCAGTCTTCCTACAGTCATGGAAAACTGGGGGAATTTAAATTAAATCTGAAATATTTCAAATTAAAATGAAAATATAAAACTATAGAAATAAATTATATCAGTATTGTTTATTATACACTGAACAAAATTATAAACGCAACACTTTTGCTTTTGCCCCCATTTGTCCTGAGCTGAACTCAAAGATCTAAGACTTTTTCTATGTACACAAAAGGCCTATTTCTCTCAAATATTGTTCACAAATCTGTCTAAATCGGTGTCAGTGAGCACTTCTCCTTTGCCGAGATAATCTAATAATGTAATATAAAATAATATTATTAATACAAATAATATGTAAAGATATTATAATTTTTTTTTAGTTCTTAAATGTGAATTTTATTTAATTGAATAGTAATTGCTCTTTTTGAGTTTAATCTCTATGAAGTAATAACAATAATTAGAAAATCCATGGAGATTCACTGATCAAATGTTTTGGGAACACCATAAAGGCATAACTAGCCATCAAAAAAATTCTGTTATTTACTAGCCCTCATTGTTAATATGTCTACCATATAAACAGAACAGCCAGAGTACCCACAGTCATGGAGAACTTCAGATGTCAAAAATTGTGGTTTCTAGACCTGATAAAATAATGTAAATACAATTTTTTGTAAATGTAAATTTTTCTAGTCAGCTCTAACATGTATAATTGTCTATAAATTCCTTTTTTGGGAGTGTAATCTATTTAAGGATAATGAAAAATTGCTATCGAGTTGTCACAATTGACTGTAGAAGTCATGGAAAAGTTAATCGGTCCAAAAATGTAGAAATACCGTATAGCAAAATTTTTGGTATTCCACAATATATGCTGTCTGACTACCCAGTTTTAGGATTTGCTGAATGAACCGTACATTGGATAATCTTTCTGTGATTAATGACTGCAGGTCGTAAGAAACCAGTCTCGGCCACCCCTAAAGAGATGGAGTGGGCCCAGATGGCGTGTCACAGATGCCTTGTGTACTTGGGAGATCTCGGTAAGTGCTCTCACTTGATATTTTATAAAATCAGCTTCTCAAATCTGTCTGGCAGTGCGATGTCATGTTTACATAATCTGAAATCAAACCGTTTAATGTTTATGAAGCCCGGTACCAAAATGAACTGGCGGGAGTGGAGGCAGAGCAACTGGCGGAGCGCTTTTATCACCAGGCCTTGTCTGTCGCACCTCATGTCGGTGAGCGAGTCCTTGCTTCTCACATCCTCTCTACAACACCTTTTCCTGGCACCAGAGAGCATGCATTTTATGATTTTGTCTGTTAAACTGTGAATTTTAAAGGGGTCATATGATGCAATTTCAAGTTTTCCTTTCTCTTTGGAGTGTTACAATCTGTTTGTGAATAGATAAGATCCCTGAAGTTGCAAAGACTAAAGTCTCAAACCCAAAGAGATATTCTTTATAAAAGTTAAGACTCGTCCACGCCCTCCTAAAAATTCTAATTTAAACACGCCCCCACATGTCTACGTCACTGTGTGGGAAGATTTGCATAACACCGCCCAAATGTTCACGCAAAGAAAGAAGGCGTAACGTTGATTCTCGCTGTAGTATTGTTGTTGCTGCTGCCGCCGCCGCCACCATGTCGTGGAAAGCGAAACTACTTTGTTTGGCCTTCCAAAAGAGGACACAATTAGAAATCAGTGGTTAAGTTGTATTTACAACACTGTCCCAGAACAGTTCAACCCAAATATTCAGATGTGTGCAACGCATTTTTACGGCGGACGAGGACTGTTTCCTGGGAGAGCGCTTGTTGTTTGTCGTTTCTCTGATCACAAATGCAGACATTGTTTTATGTTTACACAGCGCGATATGCAACGCAACGTCATATGACCCTTTTAATGAACATTTAATGGATTGCTTGTTGTTTTTTATTTTATTTAACTTTCATGTTATTGCATTGAGAAAATGTTTTGTTGTCTTACAGGCATGCCGTATAATCAGCTGGGTACGCTTGCTGGAAGTAAATTTTATAATGTGGAGGCTACTTACTACTACTTGCGCTGGTAAGGCATCTGAGAACAGCATCATATTTAAATGGATACAGCAGCATTACAGGACTGTTTAATGACAATCCTGTTTTATGTTTACACAGCGCGATACGCAACGCAACGTCATATGACCCTTTTAATGAACATTTAATGGATTGCTTGTTGTTTTTTATTTTATTTAACTTTCATGTTATTGCATTGAGAAAATGTTTTGTTGTCTTACAGGCATGCCGTATAATCAGCTGGGTACGCTTGCTGGAAGTAAATTTTATAATGTGGAGGCTACTTACTACTACTTGCGCTGGTAAGGCATCTGAGAACAGCATCATATTTAAATGGATACAGCAGCATTACAGGACTGTTTAATGACAATCCTTTTCTTTCCCTTTTGAAAAGTAGCATTACAGTTTTGTATAACTAGTGTTCGAAGAATCTGATAACACTGCATGAACATAACAGACTGGTTTTTCCTGTTGAATAGTATTCAGTCGGAGACTCCCTTCGATGGTGCTTATGGGAATTTAAAGCGTCTGTTTGACAAGGCAGCCAAGATGTACCACCAGGTGAAGAAACAAGAGATGAAAAAACTGTCACCATCACGCCAGAGGTGTGTTCTCTCTCTTTTATATGCATATAAAAGACAGGATGGAGAAGTGTTTTTGAAAATATGTTCAGTGTGTTCCTATTATCTAAATCAGGTTGTCCACCCTTTTGACTTGCTTTCCATTGTTCAACACAATATTCAAAGGCCCCTCATATATGCTATACTATTACTACTGGTATTTCTGCTGTAACTGAAAAAGCTGTTTGCTTTCAGACTTCTTTCTACTATCAGAAACTGGGAGTGTCAATATAGTAAACAAGTTAACTACAATTATTTTTGTGATTGCATACGTTTCAGGAACTGAGTATTAATAAAACAATAGTTGTTGAGGGAGAAAATAAAGATAAATAAATATTCAATTCTTGATTTAAAAAAAAAATTTTTTTTACTTTTTAATTAAGTTAAATTATGTATGAAATGACAAGGTTGTTTTTTGGGGGGATCTGAATATCAAACACTCATGGATCGAGCACATTAATATGAAGTGCATTAAAAGTAAATAGGATAAATGTTATTTCAAGTTAACTATTAAGGACTTCTATTTGTATATTAAACCAAAGAAATTTTGCAATTTTATTATTTCAGTTTTTTTATTATTATAAAATGTTTGTTAGTGATGCTGAGACAGGTATCACTACTATTATTGTTCATATTTTAAACCCTTATCCCTATGTATTAAACATCAACACATTACTTGTCTTACTATAAATGCAATACCTCAAATTCTGCAGCTTTTTCAGGAGATGTGTGCTATTGCTTATCTAATCAATCAGACGTGTTTTTTCCTGGTGAACAGTCAAATCCATAGTCTTAATAGTACGCCTCATCTTAACTCATAAACCTGTCCTGTCTGTTTAGTAACCACTGTAATTTGTAACACTTAGGACTTAAGTCAAGAATTAAGATAGGAAGTTTAAGAATGTAGTGTTGTAATGCAGCCACTGATTCATATCTAGAGACCAGAATATCATAGAGACTGCTTAGTGATGGGATCAGTAAACAGCACCTAACAGTGCAATATAAAGCACTCAGCATTGACCTGGAAACCATACCAGAAAGTGTTCTAGCATCATGGTGTGGACTAGCATGGGCAAGTAGCACTCACATTAATTGGGTCATTCTTGCTTCAGGTCAAAAGACATCAAAAGACTGCTGGTGAGCTTCATGTATTTGCAGAGCCTGCTGCAGCCCAAGAACAGGTGAGGGCATCACCTCCTGAAAGCATCATTCCTTACCTGAAAGATGTAATTTGAGAATCAAATCAACTTAACTAATATCCTGTCACCTCTTCAGTCTGATGGAGACGGAGCTGACGTCACTGTGCCAGTCTGTGCTGGAAGACTTTAACCTGGTGCTGTTCTACCTCCCCCTTCCTGCTCATGGCAGCCAGTCAGCCAGCGAGGAGGAGGAAGAGCACGACTCAGTCTGCTCGGTGCTTCTTGACAGCCTCATATTCAAGATGGTGGTGACTTGCCTTATGGTGGTGCACAGTTTGAAGAGAGGGGGTAAGTATGGACCCAAAGAATTGATCACAACATCTGCTGCTCATTTTATGCAATGTCATTGTCATTAATTATGTTGCATTGCATTTTTAGACTGCTTCACCAATCTAAAAATAGTGCTGGCTTCAAGCTAATTATTTTTATTTGGAATGGCAGTTGTGTGTCGCTTCAGGCCTATTTTGATTTTGATACATCAGGCAGCAAGCTCAGTTTCCTGGTAATATTTAGACATTTATGGCGCTTTTCCACTGCATGGTACGGCTCGGTACGGTTCACTTTTAGGGGGTTTTCCACTGGGAACAGTACCTGGTACCTGGTACTTTTTTTTAGTGCCACCTCTGTTGAGGTTCCAAGTGAACCGTACCGTTATCAAAATGTGACGTGTAAACTCTGCTGATCACGGATTGGCCGGAGAGAATCGTCACTACCTGCATCACTGAACTTGCGACACAAACACAACAGAACCACTAGATTAAATCAGCACAGCCAGCGAAGGATCGAACGCAACTGTTTTGAACAAGCGCACCTTTTTTAATAACCAAAAAGTGGCTATTTCGTTGTCTGTTGAGGAAGTACAGACGTTCCTCTCGTTGATAGCAGAGGAGCGGATCCAGCGAGAGCTTGATGGGGCGACACTGAATGAAAACGTTTTTCAGGAGTCGAGGCGGCGCAACTAACAACATGTGAATAATCCCGCCCACTCTAAAGCGGTACTGAACTGCAGTGGAAATGCAAACCGAGCCGAGTCCTACCACGCAGTGGAAAAGTGCCATTAGACTGCATCCTGACCAGATACAACACCAATATAAATACCTATTTATATTAGATATACTTAACAATAACATGCTTAGGACTAGTGGACAACCACTGTTTTGCAACCATGACGTATATCTTAGTGTTGTTTTAGTGTTATTTATGTACTTTTATCATATTTATTAACATTTTTAATTAGATTTTAGATTTTGTTTACATTTTTTGTTATATTTAGTTTTGTTATGTGCTTTATTTATCTTTTTATTTATGTCGGTTTTAATAATTTTTGTCATTTTTATTTTATTTTATTTTTATTTCAGTTAATTCTCAAGGTGTTTTATCTAGTTATCTATGTTATTTTATTTAGCTTGTAACTCTCTCTCTCTCTCTCTCTCTCTCTCTCTCTCTATATATATATATATTAATTTATGTATATATTTATTTATGTAGTGTGTGTAAAATAAAATTACTTAATTACAAGTAAAATTTTAAATAACAATTTTAGGTGGAAATATGCAATACTATGCAAAACCTGGAAATATCAGGGTATTTTAAATTGTTTTCCATCCTTGAAAATATATAGACTATATATATATATATATATATATATAGTCAGGATATTAAAAAAAATGTAAAATATCTGTCAATTTAATGCCCGTTTAGGGAACTGTTGGAAGCATTCAAACCACAGGTCTTTTTTTTTTTCGTAAATGAAGTACTAACTCTAATTCAACTAACTAATTCAATTCTAGCTTCAAAGCAGTACAGTGCCTCCATTGCTTTCACGTTGGCTCTGTTCTCACATTTGGTCAATCATGTCACCATTCGACTGCAAGCTGAACTGGAGGAGGGAGAGAGTGATGTTCCACCACTGCACACTGATAACACTGGTATGGGTACTTCTGTTTTGCTTCTACGTAATTTTGTTAGAAGTTGTCATATCTGTGAAGAAAATATTTAGTGCTGCCTTAGATTTTCACCGGAATTAGTTTTCTTAGAAAGCACCATAATGTTTTTGTTATGAAGCACCTATGATGCCTTATAATGCTTTCTAGTTAGGCAACTCACTAGGATTCGGAGAAGCTTTAGTTTCTGATTATTTGCCACTTAAAACTAACTTTCCCATTGTGATGCATTTGTTCGTAGATGACGCTGATGCCAGAGATCACGGTAGTGCTGCTCTCTCAGAGGAGAGAACCCTGCAGAACGGCTCCCTAGAGGAAGATGATGAAGATGGGGAGAAGGAGAATAAGGAAGATGAGCCTAAGGGGAACGGAAGGGCATCGGGGACAAAGAAAAGCCTGGAGAAGAAAAGATCAGCGGAGGAGACACAAAAGCAGAAGCGGAAGTTCTCACGGCTCTCCATGCTTCGCCGCAGACGCTGCGCTCACAAGGAGGATGAGAGCGACCTGAGCGAGGGATTTGAGAGTGATGAAGAAGAGGATGAGGAAGGCGGCGGTCCAATCGACCATCTGGGAGCTGCTAGGGTCCAGATGAACTCTTTAGGGAGGGAAGGGCGAAGGGGACCGCTACCAGAGGATGGCAGCTGGGAAAGCGGTTCAGAGGACGAGGGTGGCACGGCTTTTGACGTCGAGACGGACTCTGACATGAACAGTCAGGAATCTCGTTCGGACCTCGAAGACATGGAGGATGCTGAGCATGCGCAAAAACAACAGGAGCAACAACAACAACAAGAGGAAGATGAGCAAGCGCAACCGTCTAGGGAGGAAAACTCTACACCTCCAGTAACCAACGGCCCCTTAGTGTCAAATGACGCCAGCATCAGTAGCAACCTGCAGGCCATGTCCTCTCAGCTCTTCCAAGCCAAACGCTGCTTTCGACTCGCCCCCACCTTTAGCAATGTACTGCTCCGCCCTGCAGCTCCCACTAACCCCGCCCCAGACTCAAACCCCACCCCAGTGCAAGAAGCCACGCCTCCTGCTGAAGAAATATCAAGAAACATGAGTCCAGAGATTGCTAATGGAACCAATGACAATGGTACATTGCTTACAAGTAAGTGATTTTGAGTTTTCTTTTTACTTTTTTGCACGTTATTTCAGTCAATTAAACTACTTTTTATGCTTTACATCACTGTTTAAAAGTTTGGGCCCGGTTAGAAGTCTCTTATGCTAAAATACATGGAAAAAAACAGTAATACTGTAAAATATTTTTACAGTTTAAAATAACTGTTTTCTATTTTACTGTATTTTAAAATGTAATTTCTTCTTGTGATGCAGAGCTGAATTTTCAACAGCCATTTCTCCAGTCTTCAGTGTCACATGATCCTTCAGAAATCATTCTAATATGCTGATTTGGTGCATGAGAAATTTCTTATTATTTAGATTAATTTAATATATACTATATATTACGATTTCTTTTTATCATCAATGTGGGAAACAGTTGCACTGTTTTGATGAATAGAAACTATTAAAATAAACATTATTTGCAATACAAGTTATATAGAACAAGATAAATTTCCTTTCACTTTTGTTCAATTTAATGCATCCTTGCTTAATAAAAGAATGAACTGCTTTAAAAAAAATATATCTTACTCACCCCAAACCTTTGAACGGTAGTGTATAATTTTTAAGAAATGTAAAAGTTTAAAACTCTGATTTAACATTTCCTAAAACTTGAAATTACCTAAAACCTTAACATTATACTGTTACACTGCCTTTCAAGCACTGTTATTTCCTTCAGGAAGTGCATATTTTGTCCATACTTCTAAAACGAAGAATATCTGATTTGTCATACGCAGATCCTGACTCTGATTCTGTGGGCAGTGTGCACAGCAACCATTCGATCCACACTGAGAAAACCCTTTCTGAGCGACTAGAGATTCTGACCAATCAAGGTCTCATCCAGGTGGTGAAGGTCTTCTTGGATTGGCTGAGGTCGAACACTGATATCATCCTCATGTGCGCTCAGGTACATGGGAATCTAAAATTGTGCATTTTACCAGAGTAAACAGCATGATCATTTATTTGCTTCGCTACTGTTTTGTATACATGTTGGTCTCTGCCCAAACAGAGTTCTCAGAGCTTGTGGAACAGACTCTCAGTGCTGCTTAATTTGCTTCCTGAGGGCAGCAAGATGTTAGAAACAGGTGAGAGAAATCAGTTTATAAAAACTAATTTATTAATAGATTCAACATTTTTTTTTTTTATTAATAACAAGATCTTTTTCCCTGGTTATGTTGCAGATTTAGGTCTGAATAAGGATGTAACTAAACTGCTGAATGAATGTGAGCAGCCTGGTTTGGTTCAGACGCTGCTGTTGCCAGAGGATCTGGCCCTACGCCACCTTCCTGCCCTCAGCGTAGCCCATCGACGCCTGGACTTCACTAGCCAGAGACCCCCTCTTACGCCTCTGGATGAGGTATCCATCACACTTACATTTTATGTGCTCTTGAAGAGTTTGTGTGACATTTGTTTCACTATTTTCCTTTTAAGTCTTTTTAACAATTCAAAAATTGTTCTGAACAACCGATTCAACAATTCGTTTGTGTCATCAAAGACATACATTACAACATACAATACATTTAAATCATATGTTTCTTGTATGACTATCTTTCTTCCTTGTGTTCATTTAGTAATAACTGTGTGGAGACCAAAACATAACTGATAACTAGGTTTTTACTACATTTTACTTGAATTTGAGTCTTAACTCTAATGAATGGTGCTTAAAAAATAGTTTATAATATACACCACTATTCAAAAGTTTGGGGTCAGCAAGATATTTTTGTTATTTGTTTATTTGTTTTATTTTTTGTAGCTGAACTGTCCTCAACATTGATAATAATAAGTAATGTTTCTTGAGCATCAAATCAGCATAAGAATGATTTCTGAAGGATCATGTGACACTAAAGACTGGAGTAATGATGCTGAAAATTCAGTTTTGCCACCATAGAAATAAAATACATTTTTAAAATATATTTAAATAGAAAACCATTCTTTTAAATTGTAATAATATTTAGCAATGTTGCTGTTTTTACTGTATCTTTTATCAAATAAATGCAGCCTCGGTGTGCTAAGACTTTCTTCAAAAACATTAAAGTCTTACCGACTCCAATATTTTGAGCGGTAGTGTATATGTTAACCAAAAAAAAAAAAAAGTTTAATATATTATAATAGAATAGAATTGTTTGGTGCTGCCTCAAAGTAGTAAAACAGTTGTAATCCTTACATTTCTTAGGATTCTCTCTTATCCTTACATGACTATCATTATGCACAGTAATGTTTGTTCAGTGAAAATGAAGTACTTGGTTTCAGCTAATTACAATGCAGAGGATTTTATTACATTACATAAGTATAATTAACATTCAGTGTCTTTTGCATTTTCTCATGTTCCTTCTTTATGTCTCTTTTTCTCCATGCTGTCCAGTGTGTGGTGCGCGTGTGCTGCATTCGCAGCTTTGGTCACTTCCTCACAAATCTCCAAGGCAACGTGTTGCACTTCAACCCGGAGGCGGGCATCTTCACCAGCATCAACCAATCAGAGCAGGACAACCTGGTTCAGCAGGCCAAGGCCCAGTTCCGCATGGTAAAAGACGTGAGATTGAATAGTAATGAAAGACAGACATAAAACCAAACTATTAGTGGAACAATAACAGATCTGTATTGCTTTGCACTCTTGAAACAGTAACTCAGCTGATCTCTTTCGTGTGTTCAGATACATCAGCTCAGTTGGTGATTTCAGTAGCCGTACCACTTAAATCCTTGCAGAAATAGTCACGGAAAGTGCATCTAAATAAAAGGGTCCACACGGTTAAGAAAACGAGGCTTTTTCATAAAACCTCACCACATTTGTGAGCTTTTGCTTGAGAGCCTTATGTTGCCAAGCAACCACGCAGCCCTTACGGGTAGAACAAATGATGGTTGAAGTGCCACCTTGCTGTGCCGGTGAAGAGGCGGCTCTTTCTGGTACAATTTCATTAAAACCTTCAGGGTCTGCGAATGAAATAATGTCTGGCAGTCCATGACAAGCTCATGGAATAAGGCTGCCGTGAAAGGCGCAGGTCTCTCATTAGACGCCACTACAGCACGAGCACTGCAATCAGCATGAACTTTGTGTCCCTGCTGTTAAATAAGCTCAGTTTGAGAATCCTGCATGATTTTCTGAAGTGCTTTCTGTTGGTTTTAGTCTGTCCTACAGATACCCTGATTAGATCTTGTTGCGTGTTTGTAAACAGCAAAACAAGAAATTTAGATTTTAAATTTTTTAATTTCTGGCGTTCGACCAACATCTTAACACTCACATCCGGTCGTCGTCTTAATTTTGATTTTTAATCATTGTTACATGTCAGTGTTAGAGCTAACCTGAAACCATCTTTTGGCATTCAGGTGAGGGTAGTGGAAGCATGGGATAGGCTTGCCGCGACAGACGGTGTTGACGGTGATACCGGTGTTAAGCCGCAACACCGGTTACGTCACTTGCACACCGCGTCACCGACCCCCACCGTCGTTTAGATTTTTTTATAGTAATAAAAATAATTTAGTTCAGTAAAAGAACAGACACTACAATTAAAAACTGAACACGGCTGCTCAATGCAGTGTGCCGAACGACAGTCGCATCACAGATCAGATTTCATTTCTCCAGTGAGGAGAGTGAGTCGAGCTGACTGACAAGAAGAGTGGGGTGAGACCGACAAGACGATCGCGGATGATTTAGTTTCGAAACGAAATGCAAAAGTGCCTGTTTGGCAATATTTTGGATTTTGAAAAGCCTGTTGAATTTTGCCGTTTATCTAAGATGATTTTGGAAGTTTTTTTAAACATTCGTTTCTTATTTAATTTGTTCCACATTGTTTGCAGATTTTTACTTTATTTAAACGGTGTCATTTATTTATTTTATTTGACATTCATTTTGCTAATAAACGTTCTACATTTCTTATTTATTTGGTTATATATTATACATGTTTACTTATTTCCAGTTTTGTATACCTATTAAACTTTGTCATTTTATATCAGGCATAGCTTGCCGTATAGCATGGTGTATTTTTATTTGTTTTGTTAATAAAAGTTCTATGTTTTATATATACGCTAAAGTGAGTTTGACGTTGTATTTTGTTGTTGCATTCAAGCAATTGATGCAGAACTGCCGCTAATTCAAAAGTGAAAGTAAAATGGGCACACCGCTTTTACAAGCTATTCAAAAGCGAAGGAAATCGAGGAAAAGAGGGAACGCCCCACCCCCTCGGTGATACCGGTATTACCGGTGTTATCACACATCGATTAACCAGTGGGAAAATTTCCTCACCGTCACAACCCTAACACGTGAATCACGCAGCCTTTAGGCAAAAGTCAGTGTTTTGAATGCAAAAAATGTAACGTTGTGCATATCCAAAGATGAACACGGAACTTGTGGAGGGTTTTAAAATGTTGGATAGCAGTGGTAGGTTATCAGTCCATTTGGGCCTGCTTTAGTCATAACAGACATTTTGGTCTGGAAGACATAATGACTAAAATGTTCTCCAAACATTTCTGTTTGACGTTATCCTCCTCTGTTGTTCGCCTCTACAGCTATTTGGAGTTGTTAGGATTTTTTTTAAAGTCTCTTATGCTTACAGAAGAGGCATTTATTTGATCAACCATACAGTAAAAAGTGATATTTTGAAATATTATTACAATTAAAATAACTTTTCTATTTGAATAGACTTTAAAATGTAATTTATTCCTGTGATGCAAAGCTGAATTTTCAGCATCATTACTCCAGTCTTCAGTGTCACATGATCCTTCAGAAATCATTCTACAAATATGTAGATAACAATATATAAATAATATAACAATGATGCAGTTGTTTCCAGGATTGTTTGTTGAATATAAAGTTCAAAAGAATATCATTTATTTGAAATAGATTATTTTTGTAACAATGTAAAAAAATGTTTATTGTCAGTTTGATCAATTGAATGCATCTTTGATTAATAAAAGCATTAATCTATTTATAAAACTCTTGTATAGAAAACTAAAAAAAAACGTGCAAATAAAAAGCAGGAGCATGGTTAATCTTGTGGTTTACCAGTGTGCGAATAAAATTAATTTCTAAAACCATCTTAAAATTTACTGAAGATGAACACTTCAGTCCCTACATTTTCCCTCTCTCTCATGTTTTTGCCTTTGAACGAAATTAATGTGTGAAACAGCAAGGTGTCCTTTTTGTAGTTCTCTTCCCAGAATTGTAAGGTTAAATATATCTGGTTTATTCATTAATCTCTTTAAGGGCACTTTAAGGTATTTAAAAAAAATGCACAAAACATAGGTGTAAACCAACTGTGGTCTTTTTATATATGTATCTGTCTGTTTACAGTATAGTACTCTTGTGTTTTTCTCTTCCTTATTAAGGGCAAAATATGTATTTAGCTGCTTATTCACACCTTGTGTTTACTGAGGGTAAAATCTGAGTCATGTTTTGAGGTTACACAGAGGTTATATTGACCTTGCCTCGACTCGTCCACAGGCGGAGGAGGAAGCTCGCAGAAACCGGCTCATGAGAGATATGGCCCAGCTGCGCCTACAGGTCAGACCAGCTGTTGGGTTTATTTGTAACTTTCATTAATGCACATCTTGCTCACAACATTTATCCAAATGTCCTCAAGTAATGGGCGCAGTAATGAAGCATTTCCTCTGCCTGCAGTTGGAGGTCTCTCAGCTGGAGGGCAGTCTGCAGCAGCCCAAAGCGCAGTCCTCTATGTCTCCTTATCTGGTGCCAGATACCACAGTTCTCTGCCAGCACCTGGGTCTGCTCAGACAGCTGGCTGCCAGCGGCTGCTTCATCATCATCATCCCTCGCACAGGTCAGCCCGCATGTCTCCTCCCGTCTCCTAATGAGAGTTTCCACAGTTGTGGGAAATCTGGAAATGGCAGGGGATTTAAAAATGGTGTTTTTCAAGTCTGGAAATGTCATGCAATCTTAATTAATTAATTCATTTCTGTAGTGAACACATGTTTATCTGGCTAAACTCTGCTGATCAGCAAGTTATCAGTGTTGTTATTGTTAACTAAAACAATAACACAAAAAAAAAAATTTTTCATTTTTGATGATTAAAGCTGAAATTAAATATATTTAAAATTTTGATGAAAAACATAAATGAATAAGTTTAAATTAAAGTACTAGAATTACTCAAATTGTAATAAAAATAAAATAAAGCTATATTGAAATACTAAAAAACAAATAAAAATGACACCAGCACATAACAAAATTACTGACAATAAATAACTGAAATATAAACAAATCCAAAATACTAATAAATACTATAATAGTATATAAATAATACTAAAATAACACCGCTAGTTATTGTGTATAAGATGAAATAAAATCTGTTTTAATATTTTATGAAAAACTTATGCTTAAACTTAAGAAATGGGTGCTTATGATGTAGTAAAATGACTGAAATAAAAAAATTAATAAAAGCTGTATAGAAATATATATATATATATATATAAAACACGCATAAAATGACTAAAATGAAAATAACTGATAATATGAAAATACAGGCTAATTCAAAATATTAATAAATATTATAATAGTATATAAATAATGCTAAAATAACACCGCTAGTTATTGTGTATAAGCTGAAATAAAATGTTTGTTTTAATATTTTATGAAAAACTTACAAATTAGAAATGTGTGCTTATGATGTAGTAAAATGAATGGAAAAAAAAAAAAAAAGCTGTGTAGAAATATAAAAAGAACGTATAACAAAATGACTAAAATGAAAATAACTGATAATATGAAAATATAGGCTAATTCAAAATATTAATAAATACTACAATAGCATATAAACAATACTAAAATAACACTGCACAAACTTTTACAAAAGAGTAAAACCTGCAAATCATTCTTTTGAGTCTTTTGAATGTTTCATTAGCATGTCGGTCTGACTCAAAATGATTTTTAGCAATCCTTCTTCACTCTAGAAACTGTGAAGGTCATTCAGCAGTCAAAAAGAGTGAGGGCCCTGTGAATCATCTTGGCATAGATACTTGACATTTGTATGGCAGCCTTCTGACTTAATTTGCCAATATTTTTAATTGGCTAACAGAATGTTTACACTAGATATTTTTAATCGCTGCACTTTAAATGATTTAAGATCTAAACTCTCCAGTTTTTACCTAAGATGTAATGAAAAATATGGACTTTTTGTACATAACGTGTGCCAGGAATGATCAATCAGTGTGTGTTTTTACAAATTGCTTGACTGAGATGAATTTCTGGTCTCTTGCAGTGATTGATGGTCTGGATATGCTGAAGAAAGAGAACTCTGGAGCGAGAGATGGAATCAGATTCCTCGAGACAGAGTTCCGGAAGGGGAACAGGTACGTCTTGAGCTCAGCAGTGAGTTTTAGTGATACCGGTATTATAAAACTCTTCCAAACTGTAGACAGCAGACCTGTAGAACAAGATGTCTGATTCTAACACGCATTCGAATCAGAGACGGCACTATTGAGAAAGTCTACGGTTTAATGTTTCACGCTTGAGCTTTTATTCTCACTTATTGTGCAACAGGTACATCCGCTGCCAGAAAGAGACAGGAAGAAGCTTTGAGAGGGACAAGTTAAAACGACAGGACATTGAAGCCTGGTAAGCCACATCATCTTCACTTTCTGTTTGAGAGCAGAGTGGCTTTGACTGCAGTCGTGAAGTCCTGTAGGGTTTTCTGCAGATGCTGTCTCAACTCTGATTGTTCCTGTTGACAGGCACCTGTATAAGATGGTGGACAGCTGTCGCCAGCTGACGGGATCTCAGAGCAGTGGAGATGAAGACACCGCTGGCATGGTGACCATTCTGACAGGACACTCACTAGAGGAGCTGACTGAAAGATCAGCTTCCATGAAGGTCAGTCGGGCATTAGCAGACTGCAAATAAGATTTTACCATCATAATAGTGTGGTATTGTAGAACCTTATAACATATGAGATTTTTTTATTTTTTTTTAGAAATTCACTTGAAATTGATCAAAAGTGACAGCAAAGATCTTTGAAGTTAGAAAAGATCTCTTATCTCTAAATTCTTTTGAACTTTGTATTCATGAAAGATTCCTGAACCAGTCTATCAGTTTCCACAATTATTTCTTAAGCAGCAAATTAGCATATTCGAATGATTTCTGAAGGATCATGTGACACTGAAGACTGGAGTAATGATGCTGAAAATACAGCTTTGATCACAGGAATAAATTAAATGTTAAAGTCTATTCAAATAGAAAACACTAATTTTAATAAAAAAAATTTAACATTTTAATGCTTTAAAATAGCGGTTTTCTATTTCAAAATACTTCATAATATAATTTATTCCTGTGGTGACAAAGCAGAATTTTCAGCAGTAAACAGCATTCATTCAAAATATAAATCTTTAGTATCACTTCACTATCACTTAAGTCTTTGCTATCACTTTTTTTTTCAATTCAACATATCTTTGCTGAATAAGACCTTCGTTCATCTTCGGAACACAAATTAAGATATTTTTGATGGAATCTGAGAGCTGTCTGACCCTGCATAGACAGCAACGCACCTGAAATGTTCCCAAGTCCAGAAACGTAGCAAGGAGATCTGTAAAATAATCCATGTGACATCAGTGGTACAACCGCAATTATACGAAGCTACGAGAATACTTTTTGTGCGCAAAAAAAAAATCTTTATTCAACAACTCATCTCCTCCGCATCACCCTGGTGCCATTTTGGAGAATATCAGCTGGACGTAAACCGCGTATGTTGTTTTCATTCAAATCAAAGCGCAAACAACGTAGGAAACCGATCCAGCGTGGTGCAGCTGACACAGAACGGCATACGCTGTTTACGTCCAGCTGATATTCTCCAAAATGGCACCAGGGTGATGCGGAGGAGACGAATTGTTGAATTTTTTTTTTTTGTCTTTTGCGCACAAAAAGTATTCTCATAGCTTCGTATAATTGCGGATGAACCACTGATGTCACATGGATTATTTTACAGATCTCCTTGCTACATTTCTGGACTTGGGAACATTTCAGTTGCGTTGCTGTCTATGCAGGGTCAGACAGCTCTCAGATTCCATCAAAAGTATCTTAATTTGTGTTCCGAAGATGAACAAAGGTCTTACGGGTTTGAAACGACATGAGGGTGAGTAATTAATGACAGAATTTTCATTTTTGGGTGAACTAACCCTTTAACACTGTGTCCATTGCTCTCGCTGCAGGCGGCTGTCCAGGCGGTGGTAGCAGCAGGCATGGAGCTGAAGAACATCACCGACTTCTACCGGCAGTGGAAAGAGATGGGTTGAGAGACGGCGTGGGACGCAGGGGGTCGGCTCGGCATTCGGCTGATCGCACACTCACTCCCCCACTCTCTATCTCTCTCTCGCTCTCTCTCTCCCACTTTACTGCTCTGTCTGTATCTGCGTCTCCAGGGGGAAAAAAACTCAAAAGATGGAGGGTTGGAAAGAAGGAGGGTGCAGGAAGCGTTCGGAGAAAAGAGAAGTCAGAGGAATGGGAGCTTTAACCTACAACAGCGCATCCTCGACCCCGACACAGGAGGGTTAAAAGAAGCTACAGGGTGAAATCACTCAGTTTAAGAGCCCCTAGTGCGCCATAACCAGGCATATATACTGATGAAATGAGTGTATATGTTTTGAGAGAGAGAAACGAACATTCATGTGCATATACGTCAAAAACAAACCCGTACTTGGAAATATATAGAACAATGATTTTGGATTATTTTTATTTGCTACGGTCATGGGGTTGCACTGCCACATGGATGTCTGTGTTTGACCGCGGCGGTGAGCACAGAACAGAAATCATCCCGTCTAGCGTTTACCCTCGACTCCTAGGGTCGCGAAATGATTCAGGGTTTAGGGTGTACACTTCTTTTGATGATTTGTTCTTTCTAACGTGGCTTCCCCACTGTTTTTTTTTCTTCTTTTTGCTGTGTAACTTTGTGATTTAATGTATTGTGTTATCTGTGTATGAGCAGGAAGTCTGGCAAATGGGTGCTTTTATTTTATTTTATTTTTGTATGTCGTATTGCCTTTGTATGCTGTGCTGAACACACCGGAATGAGGATGGGTGTAGAGATCTAAGCTGGCGATCTGACTCCGGTCACACAAGTGTTTCTGCTCGACTCTCAACATGAGTACTACTCAGCAAATCTAGTCCCAGTCATTCGCCATCACACTCTCATAGTAATTGTCCCATATTGCACAACGCAAAGGAATCCAATGTACGTGTGAGGCAGTGCATTAAACAATAAAATTATTTCGTTTAAAAAGTCTTTTGTCTCTGTCGTGGTTAAATTCATGTGAATTTGAGTGCCATCAAAACGTTTTTTATTATTTTATTTTAGCAAATGGTTTGTGAAAGAAGATTCTTTACCTTCAGAAATTTTTTGAAACTCCACAAGATTATTATTATTTAGAAAATTATCTTCGAAAAAAGTTAAATACTAAATTTAAAAAAGAAATCTGATCAAAAAAATCTTGAAGTGTTTATATTTTAATATGTAATTTATTCTTGTGATGACAAAAGCTGAATTTTGGTGAAGATGCATGATTAATTATTACATAATATTATTAATGTTGAAAACAGTATTGAAAAATTGTAGTGTCACTTTTAATCAATTTAATTCATCCTTGCTGGATATAAGAATTAATTACTTTCAAAACACCTGACCACAAACCAGGTTTAAAAAAACCATTGTTAAATAAAATTAACTGTCATTAAACATTTACTGAAATAAAAGTAAAAAAAACCTTGCCAATATTTCTCCGTTTAAGTATGAAATGATAAAATAAATCAAATAAAAACTTAATGAAAACTGTATAGACATACTTTAAAAAAACAAATATTAAAAAAGACAAAAACAACAAAATTACTAAAACATTAAAACTGAAATTGAATGAATACAGAAAATATAAAAGATGTCATTGACACCCTTCACAAGGAGGGTAAGCCACAAACATTCATTGCCAAAGAAGCTGGCTGTTCACAGAGTGCTGTATCCAAGCATGTTAACAGAAAGTTGAGTGGAAGGAAAAAGTGTGGATGAAAAAGATGCACAACCAACCGACATTTCAAAAAATCATTGTTAAATAAAATTAACTGTCATTAAACATTTACTGAAATAAAAGTAAAAAAAAACCTTGCCAATATTTCTCCGTTTAAGTATGAAATGATAAAATAAATCAAATAAAAACTTAATGAAAACTGTATAGACATACTTTAAAAAAACAAATATTAAAAAAGACAAAAACAACAAAATTACTAAAACATTAAAACTGAAATTGAATGAATACAGAAAATATAAAAGATGTCATTGACACCCTTCACAAGGAGGGTAAGCCACAAACATTCATTGCCAAAGAAGCTGGCTGTTCACAGAGTGCTGTATCCAAGCATGTTAACAGAAAGTTGAGTGGAAGGAAAATTTCACAATTTGAGTTGAATTACTGAAATAAATGAACTTTTCCATGACATTCTAATTTATTGAGATGCACCTGTAAATGATACTAAAATACAGCTATATAGAAATTAGTATATATTAGTTATTTTCTAGCAATAACCATAAAGTACAATGTAAATTATGTAAACATCAAAATATAATGTAAAAAGCTACAATAAGCATGGTTACAATGAGTTTGCAGGTCTAATTAACTAAATTAATCTGAATTCATTAGTCCTACTTTATCACTCAGTAGCTGCTATAGTTAGTTTGGGACTAAATTTTTAGTTCCTACAATTAAAAAAAAAAATTAATTTGCGAAGGGATACTATAAAACTACGAGGGGATTTCTAGCAGCAAATACGCCATACCCCAGTCCTTCTCTTTCTTACGGCGTCTGTCTCTCAGTATCTCGTTGGTGTAAGTAGGTCTCTGTGTCCTCATTCAACTATATTCAGTGTCTCGTGCCCCAGCCGCGCTGCCTGGGCCCTCTGCCGAGGTCTCATTGTGGCATTATGGCCAGTTCTCTGGCAAAGACCCCAGCGCCAGTGTCAAAGAATGCCTGGCTTTGCCCCACTTATAGGGGAGAATGATTTGCAGTCCGGTCCAATGACCAAATGTACCCTGGGGTATCAGTGTGATGGAGGACGGCTGGGAAGATGATACCACAGCTGAAAACTGAACAGGGATGATCACATCATCAGAATCATCAGAGTTTACAGTCAACATACTTGTGGGAATACAGCTTAATTCATCAGAATCAATACAAATGGTCTATACTATATTTGTTTTTATTTTAGTTCATTATTTGTCTGACCTTAAATATAATTTTTTAGTTATTATTATTTATTTATTTTGATTAAATATAATAGCAATAATTCTAATAATAATTATTGTACCTAAACAATGTGTCTTTCACCTTAAATATCATTTTTAAATACATTATTATTATTATTATTATTTAATAATAATAATAATGATGATAATAATAATTTATGGTGTTTTATTTCTTGTACCTAAACAAAAATTTTGTTTTATAGATCATCAAGAACATAAAATATTAGGCTGTATGACTACAATATAAATTATCCCATCCCAAAGTATTTTAAATCCATTCACTGTTGAGTTTCTTTTTGTTTAATATTTGCACATATATTGTTGTGTAATTGTTTGATTTTCCCCTTCTTTTCATCAATTGTATCTCACTCTTTACCGCATTATGTATTATTTATTGTAGTATATGTTTTGGGGGGAAATGCCCTCGACAGTCATGCTAATAAATCTTCACCTTAGCCAGGATATGGGCTATATGAGCGCCTTTTATCTTATTAGCGAGTCAAAGAACGCGGACTCAACTGATTCGTTTAAAAACAGCGAATCGTTCACGATGGTGAACGAAATGCTTCGTTCATTCAAAAACACCAAACGGAAACGTGACAAATAATTATCATTACTAATATTTTAACAAGACTAACTAAATATGATACATGCCGGTCAAAATTAAATAAATAAATACGATATAAACTCACAATTCATTTAACTCGAGTTTATATCTCGCAATTCAGAATTCACTGAATAATAATTTAAAAAAAAAAGGTAATTGCGACTTTTTTTCACAGAATTGTGAGATATAAACTTGCAATTGCGAGTTATAAAGTCAGAATTGCTAGATATAAACTCGAGTTAAAGTCCAATTTTGAGGGGGGGGGATGTTCTCAGAATTGCGAGTTTATATCACGCAATTCTGAGAAAAAAAGTCAGATTTCTTACTTTATATCTCGCAATTCTGACTTAATAGCTCGCAATTCTGACTTTATATCTCACAATTCTGACTTTATATCTCACAATTCTGACTTTATATCTCACAATTCTGACTTTATATCTCACAATTCTGAGAAAAAAAGTCAGATTTCTGACTTTATAGCTCGCAATTGTGTTCATATCACGCAATTGTGACTTTATATCTCACAATTCTGACTTTATATCTCGCAATTGTGACTTTATATCTCGCAATTCTGACATTATAGCTCGCAATTCTGACTTTATAGCTCGCAATTCTGACTTTATATCTCACAATTCTGACTTTATAGCTCGCAATTCTGTCGCAATGACCTCTTTTATTTTTTATTCAGTGGTGGAAACGGGCTTCCATACCTTTTGCATTTTTCATCATAACATTTGCAAAAAAAAAAAAACTCGATGCACTCAAGGCCATATTGTACATTTAGTCAATGCGCCTATAGTTGAGTGTCTTTGCATATTTTCTTCTTCTTCTTCTAAGCACATTTCGTTCTTCGAAACAGAACGAGAACGCCACGAGCAGTTGAACGGGTACCGTGGCTTTGTTGTCGCTGCTCTCCTGATTCTACACACTGGGCTTCTTTCATGTCTCCATCCAATGAGAGAAAGCTCGCGCGCGCCGCGGAGGGTGGGATTTCCCACTGCTGTTTGTGTTGCTTTAACAAGGAATGTGAGGGACACACAAAGCCCGAATGATTCTCGGGGCTGTCCACTAACTTTAGGACCTAGCTCGGCTATGGAGCTGTAGTTATTTCGCGCTTTTCCCCCATTAACTGTAACTCTTCGGATCCCAAACTGGCGACCTCACATCTCCAGCTGGCACGCGCAAATCATCTCATAGACCAGATCAAGTTCAAAGGTTTGGACCTTCGATTTTCTCTTGCTTTACGCTGTCATTTCAATCCGCAGTGTCAAAATTGTTGCTATGCATGGAACCTTTCCATGTATTTGCTGAACTTTCAAACGAGCTATTCTAAAAGTCATATGAAGGAATGTTATGAAACTATATGCTTTCAATGAACATGTCATGACTTTATATTACAACGCAGAGGCGGTGAACTCTCACACAAACTCATTGCAAATATGTTATTCTGGCGAAGAAAAAGTGGAAGTGTCATGTAACAACATCAGGGTGGAGGATTAGATGTTATAAGCAGTGGTTTCTAAAGTTGAGGAAATGAGTTTGGCATTTTGTGAATTGTGGACGTGTTGAGTTGACATTGAACACCTCCCTATGGGTGAGAGTATATATATATAGCATGCATATGTTGGGAGAGATGCTTTTGCAGAACTGCATGTCTTTTCCTCGAATACATGGAATCCAGTAGCCTACATTAGTTCACGTGAACAGGCTTCTATAAGTAATACAGGGCCTCTTCCAACCCCTCAGTACTGTAGAACTGACAGCACCAGCCTGTCTAGGTCTCTTTCTGTGCTGGACGCCCTCCTGAGCTCCACGTTTCCACCAGAAGATATGAAGAAAGGGACATGTATGTGCTTCTTTTGTACCAATTGTGTGGCTTGTGTGTGTCTAGAACTTTGGGATCAATGGGTTTGTGTATTAATTACTTTTTTGGCCTTTGTTCTTAATGCATTACATTTTTTTTAGATGGCAAGGACTGCTAAATATGGTGATCCCTTGTGAGGGACCCCTCTCCTAAAATATAAGAGCGCCTATATATTCTCATGTATACTGTATGCAGAACCATTTATACTGTTTGAGAAATACTAAGCTTAAAGGGATTGATACCCCAAAATGAAAAGGATGTCATTATTTACTCAGCCTCATGTTGTTCCAAATCTGTACGAGTTTCTTTCTTCTGCTGAAAACAAAAGAGGATATTTGCTATAGTTGCAGGTAGTCACTGGCTACCAGCAACTGTTCGGTTACCAACATTCTTCAAAATGTCTTCAAAATTTTCATTTTTGGGTAACTGTCTCTCACTCTAATCATGATATTATAAAGACAACATGCTGTTTGCCAAATTAAATAATTGGCTTATTGTCTCTGTCCGTATTGCAAAAGAAATGAAGTTATGTGGAAAATAATTAGTTTGTCTTAAAGTCAGCATCATAACTTTGACATTATGACATTGACTTTTGAACGGGCTTTGTTTGCTTCAAATCCACAAAATGCATCCAAAAAGTTTTTCATTTAAAGTTTGTCCCCTAAAGCGGATTTCAAATTCTGTTACACGTGTTTCATATCTTCTGCTTCTTGTTTTGAACCCTGTGACTTATGGAAAAACTCCCTTTTTTTCTTCTTCTCACTGTTCCTGTACATTCAAGAAGATTTAGCCTGCGAGGGCTGCATAGTCAGCATTTTCCAGGACAAACCTTTTTTTTCATTTTCATTCTCTCCTAATTCTGAAGTATAGCTGCAGTGCAAAACATGTGATATTGTTTACGTTGTTGTATATTGAGTGTGCATTCCTGTGGCTTTCAACCATATGTGTGATTCATGCGGGTCATATTTTCTTCCACCCATGGTTTTGAGTTATCATTTTTACTGTCTAATATCCTCACTGCTGCATTGATAGGAACTAGTGCGATTCCTTTCATCAGTTCTATTTTATTGGCAAAGTACATGTTTAACGTTTTCTGTTTCCTCCATGTTGCCACGATATTAAGGTGTTCTGGGTGCTTGTCAGAATATTGCTGTGCAGTTTCTAAGGTGTTCTGAGTTGTTGCTAGGTGTTTGCTTACTAGTCTCTTTAAAAATGATTGGAATTTTAAAGATTAAAGACCTGTTAAATGGGTAACAAGAAGTTATACGTTTATAAGTTTAAACATTCCCTTACTGTATATTGTGAAAAACATTAATAGATCTAACAAGACAGTTCATGTAATTTTACAGTAAAATACGGTTTAATGTACAGTTTTTTTTATTTTTGATTTTAATTATGTTTTTTCCTATTGTTATCAGTTATGTAGATTTGGGTTTTATGTTACATTAATTAATGTTTATTATTTTATTTTAAAGTCACGTGTGTTACCGTGAATGTGTTTTCTATTTGTGTATATGGCACTGTGTGCTCTTTCTATATATTAGTATTTACCTATAAATTAATATTTAAGGTACAAAATAGATTTTACTTTGGTTAAAGGGATATTTTCACCCAAAAATGTAATCCAACCCTGTATGAGTTTCTTCTTTCTTCTAACCACAAAAGAAGATATTTTGAAGAATGTTGGTCACCAAAGAGTTGACGGTAGCAATTGACCTCAATAGTATTTTTTTTCCCATACTGTGGAAGTCAACCGTCACCTGTTTGGTCACCAACATTATTCAAAATAACGTATTTTGTGTTCAACAGGTGAAAGACACTCATACAGGTTTGGAACAACTTGTGGGTGTGTTTTGGGGTAAACCATCCCTTTAATGAAGTGCATGTCTTTTTACTGAACATTTAGGTTCAGTCCATAAAACTTATATTGTTGCTTCTGTATTTTTACAGTTTTACGGTGAAGTTCTGGTAACCACAGCTGTCGTTTTTACTGTACATTTCACATTTTTACAATGCATATGTTGTGGGTCCCTCGTTCAGTGTAATGCTATGGGATATTCTGTAGCGGTGCTTTAGCAGGCAGCACTAATCATTTGTTAATTCCCCAGAAATATACAGTTTTAATGTATGTAAGGTGCTGTTTACTTAGTATCATTAAAAGCTTTCTTTTCCAAGAAAAATCCTCAGGCAAAATTAAAATGTTACACAGAACTTCCAAAACAGGTTTGGATTGTTCTAACAAAAATGTTTTCCTTTGAAATCTATTTCTTGAAAAACTGCAAAGGCATTTAAAAGGCGTTTGCATAATTGTTAGTCATGTACGTGTAGGTGGTAGCCAGACAGCTTCATCCCATGATCGTGTATTAACATGACAGTGGAATGCCTAGAGCCTGAGATAGTGTCCATATGTGTTCTGCAGATACATGTGTGCCCAACAGAATGTGCGCATACAGGCTGCAAGCATATGCGCTCTATTGTCAACATGCAGTGATAAAGACTTCCATTGAGGCAGATCTTGTGACACAATCACGAGTCAGTGAAAGAATGTCTGAATTACTGAAGAGGGTGAGATGTGGAGCGAGAGACGCACAAGCAAGGTCGTTAAGCATCTGTCTTAGTCTGATTTGTTCTGGTTTGGAATAGGCTATGCAATAGTTGTGAGCAAACATGAAATCAAAATTGAACCCATTTATTTTTTTAATGCACATTCCTGGTGTCAACAATTAATCAGTGCATGCCTGTTGTTCCAAGTAACTGTTTGTCCAAGTGGTAAAAATGTAACATTTCATCAAATTGACTTGGATAAAATGTCCTATTCTTTTTATATCCCATTTCGTTCTGAAATACGTCAGAAAACGAGTTGAGTGACAATAACAACTCGTCGTTGGTCTCAGTTGGTGGACACACACATCAGCAGCTTCAGCTGAGCTCATCTGCTCCTCTTGTTTTGTCTCAGATTGGTGTGTCATGGGATTTAGTTAGTCAGACTGTAATCCAAACATCTCCACCTATCAACAGGACGCAAAAAACACATCCAGTTCAAACTTAGCAGTGGCAACTGGGATGTGAGCTGTTTGTTTCTGAATGACAAGTTTCCCAAAGGGAGTTATGTGAAGAACTTCATATCCAGTGTCAGATGAATTATGTTTATGTTTGATTTCCATTCAAACAGCTGATGGAGGAGACTTTCCACAATCCGTTAATCCATAAGATCAACACTGGCCCATGGAATAATGACAGCATATTCCATGAATGGATGTCCAGCCCCGCACAATCTGACCGGGGGGAATTTATCAGTTGTATTAGCTTATGTAAATGCATTTGTTGTAGATGGAATCCCGGACAGTTTCTGTGATGTGCTTTTAAAGGAATAGTTCATCTAGAAATTAAAATTGACATTGTTTAATCATGCACATGATGCTCCAAACCCATATGACATTCATTTATCTGTAGAGTGCAAAAGGAAACGTTTAGCCGAATGTTCATGCTGCTCTCTTCCATAGAGTGAAAGCATACTAGTCCAGTGTTATTATTATTCACTAAAAGTATTACAAATAATTTTTGTTGGTTGAAATAAAGCTGAAATGAAATAAAATATTACCTACAAAAAATTTGAAATGTTGCCTTGGCTAATAATTGCATTACAATAAGCTGACATACTAAAATTACAAAAAAATCTAAAGCTGAAATAAAAATAAATTAAAGCTAAATATATATATTTTTTAAATGAGATTTTACTACGTAAAATTACTAAAACTTAACATTTAAATGAAATAAAATGAGAGGTAATTTAAGATGAAAAAAAATTAAAACATTAAAACCTTAATAGTAAAATATAAAAAAAATATGATATTATTAAGATATATTAAAATGACACTGACTGACAACATGCTGATTTTATTATAATTAATAATAATTTTGTATTACCGTTTTTAATTACTAAGAGCAGTATCATTCAATTTGTTTCATAATTACAAAAGAGAATTTTAGCCAAATAATTGTTTGAGACAATACATTTGCAATTGAAATAGGTTTTTTCAAGGAATTACCATTCAACACACAAATGTTCATTCATTTCCTCTGTGTAATTTTTTTTCAGTCATATAAAAGATTTTGCTGAACAGCATAGGCAGTTATTGCTGTTCACGATTTATTTATATTTGTGCAAATTAATTCTTGTGTTCATGTAATGGAAAAACATTGGCTGCTTGTCAAAATGCTGGTTTACTAATTAAAAAATACAACTCTTTTGCCATCCAGAGCAAATTGGCCTGTAAATACTGAGTCATACTGCATTGTAAATAGCTGAAAAATATTAAGAGAGAATGGGTTTAATATCTAATATCAATCTCTTTAGTCAAATCCACAGAGTAACTGCATACAGTAAGGAAGGACTCTAATGTGGAGGAATTGGTCAAGCATTTCCATCTGCTTTGTTTAGGCTGCAGTTTGTCCATGTGGAGAAAGCGTGCTCATTTTCATACAGCTCCGCGTGTAACAGTCAACACTGTGCCCCTCACAAAGCACATTCTGTTCTAGTTTCACAGGATCGGCCCCTGTGCAAAGCAAAGTACGGACCCCAGCTAAACAGTTGAACTTCAGCTTCCAGAGAATGGCTGTATTTTTTTAGTGGTTGTGTGCAAAAATGTTTGCATATAACAGTATCATGCAATGTCACCAACGTGCCAAGTTATGTTCCCTGCTATTAGTTGAAAGAGTCAAACGAGAGGCCCATACCGGGGTGTGTGATGATGAAATATCTGAGACTGATTTGAGTGTTAAAGCTTTAAAACATATGGCAGTTCTCAAAAGTCTCTCATGCTCTCTCTTGTAAAATGGAAATAGTATAAAAGCATAAAGCCATAGTATGTTTTTTTTTTTCAGAGATGTGTGGAACAGAATGCAATGGTAAAACCTTCTAAACTGATTATGTATGTCATGCCATTGCATGTGTAAAACAGTCTCGTTTTCATCTCTGGAGTTATATTACATTTGTAATCAATTTTTGCAGACAAAAGTAATTAAAATCGGTCAAGAGGCTGTATAGTGCATAGTTTCACTGGAAATGAAAGGTCAAGTGCATTTCATACTGCAAATGACGTAGGTCGTTCTGGGTATCCTGTGCATAAAGTTCACACTCTCTTAACTTTAAATAATAATGTAAATGAAAGAAAATAAGTAAATAAATGTTAAATACTTTAGGGTTGGTAAGATGTTATATTATTTCTGAATGAAGTATCTTATGCTCACCAAGGTTACAATTATTTGATTAAAATACAGTAAAATTGTGAAATATTATAAAAATTTTAAATAACTGTTTTCTGTTTGAATATATTTAAAAATGTATATTAATTATTTGATGCAAAGCTGAATTTTCAGCTTCATTACTCCAGTCTTCAATGCCACATGATCCTTCAGAAATCCTTCTAATAGAAACCAGTCTCAAGAAACATTTCTGATTATCAAGGTTGAAAACAGTTGTTCTAACTTTTTTAGTGGAAACTATGATCTTTTGTTCAAGCATAGAAAGAACAGAATTTATTTAAAATCGTTATTGTCGCTTTTGATTAATTAAATATATTCTTGCTGCACTCTTGCTGAATAAAAGTATTAACTTAAAACAAACAAACAAATAAAGAATCCTGTTTTGCTATATTCTTCCTGTGTTATGTTTTCCATATTGTTGAGCCTGTGGAGTTTATAGTAATATTAATACATTTCAAGAATTTTTTTAGCACTGTGTTCCAAGTTACCAATGTAAAATCTGGGTCTTGAAGCAAAAGCACTTATTCAAGGGGTTTTCAGCAGTAAACCAGCTTTCTTTTCACTGCATATGGGTCAGATCTTCATTGTGTCTGTGTGTGTGTGTGTGTGTGTCTCTCTGCAGTGTTTCCTGCGTGGCGGGGGGCTGGAGAGGGTCATGGTTGGGGCTGGGCTCAGTGTGTGAGGTGGGGGGAAGGGGGAGGGGGCCCATCCCGGGGTCTGGAGTGTCCGCTGTGGTGCGTCCTGTGTCGAGGAGGCAAGGAGAGACTCAAGCAGGCCTGTCAGAGAGGGAGGGGAGTGCTGCATCTCCCCGCAGATATGCTGAGCCTCAGACTTCCGCAGCTCTTTGACATCCACCAGGTGCCAAAGGTGAGGAAGGGAGTATCTGTTTGACGTGCAAAGAGAGCGTTTGAAACCATTTATTGTTGCAGTTCAGTTCCCCTTTAAGGGAAATCCCTGGGAAATCCTGCATGTACTTAAAAGTTACAGGCCAAGTAAGCTGGATCAGACGGTGCAAGCCACAGATTTCAGTTCTGCAAAATCTTTCTTAAAGAAATTCCAGCACAGTTTCAGTACGATTACATCAGATGAATGAATTGCATTCAGAATATTAAAGCAATAGCTCACTTAAACATACATGTTCATACCTTAATGTTATTCTAAACCCATGTGACTTTCTTATTTGGAACACAAAAGATGAGGTTTAGAAGAATGTTTTAGTAGTATACTATAATGATATTTAAAGGGTTACTCCACCCCAAAAAGAAAATTTTGTCATTAATCACTTACCCCCATGTCGTTCTAAACCCATAAAAGCTTCATTCGTCACTCTTCTGAACACAATTTAAGATATTTTGGATGAAAACCGGGAGGCTTGTGACTGTCCCATTAACTGCCAAGTAAATTACACTGTCAAGGCCCAGAAAAGTATGAAAGACATCATCAGAATAGTCCATCTGCCGTCAGTGGTTCAACAGTAACGTTATGAAGCGACGAGAATACTTTTTCTGAGCAAAAACAACGACTTTATTCAACAATTCGTCTCTTCATGGATAGTGTGACTTTTTCATTTATTAAAGGGGTCATATGATGCTTTTTTTAAAGATCATTATTTTGTGTATTTGGTGTATCAGAATATGTTGACATGCTTTAATGTTCAAAAAACACATTATTTTTCAAATACTGTACATTATTGTAGGTCCTCTATGCCCCGCCTCTCTCAAACGCTTCGTTTTCTACAAAGTCCCTCCTTCCGACAAGCGCAGTCTGCTCTGATTGGCCAGCTGACCCAGTGCATTGTGATTGGCTGAACACCGCAAGCACTTGTCGGAAATGTAACGCTCCTTACCATAATCGCCAGCTTCAGCTTTCAAAATAAATGTAAAGACGGAGCCCGAAAGGGGAACAGAGTCTCGTGACAGACACAGTGATGAAGCTGGTATGTGTTTGCAGTACACAAGCCACCGTTAAGACGGTTGTGACCCTGTCTCTTCCTCTCTCTCTCACACACACACACACACATGATGTGCAAAACTCTGCATTTGAACAGTCAATAGCAATACTTAAACTAATAACAAAACATTAGCTGATTCAGAAGTGCCAGTTTGTGATAGCAAAGTCAGAATGACCTCCTCTCCTAGGTTCACGAAACGGTCGTCCATAAAATGCATTGCTGTTCTGTTGTAAATAATCTTAAAGATTCCTAAATGCATCTACTTTCGGAAGGCCAAATAAAATGCTTTTGCTTTCGCCTAGAAACACACAGCGTCTCCCTGACATGCTGCTTCAACACTAACTGCGGTTACTGAAACCACGCCTTCTTTCTTTGCGTGCACATTTGGGCCGCATTATGCAAATATTCCCACATAGTGAGGTAGATATGTGGGGGCGTGTTAGAACGAGCCGTTTTAGGGGGGCGGGGCAGAGTCTTAACTTTGATAAAGAATATCTCTTTGGTTTTGAGACTTTAGTCTTTGCAACTTCAGGGATCTTATCTATGCACAATCAGCTTGTAACACTCCAAAGAGAAAGGAAAACTTGAAATCGCATCATATGACCCCTTTAAGATATTCTGGTGAACAGGATAGGTGAATATTGCTGCTTATCAATAATTATTTTTTATATTTGTGCATATGAATTCTTTATGGTACTCATTTATTTTGCATTGGCTGCACTGTCAACATGTAGCATGCGTTGTCAAAATGTATCACACATTTTGATTAGTATGCCGTACTGTAAGGGTGAGGTAATGACATATTTCTTGACAGTGTCTTGCCTTGTCATGATTCTTTACAATGTAAAGTATAATCAAGTTGGCTGTACAAGTCATTTTAACCTAAATTAAATTCAACTGACTTAAAAAATCAAGTTGAATCTTGTAGAACTTAAAAATGTTGAAATTGGTTAAATTAGTTTGATAAATTAAAATAATGGAAACATATATGACGCCGTGATTTATTGATGGAGTTGTTTTTTTACAGTGTAGATGTAATTGCATGTATTTTAGACGTCCATGTGCATCTTTGCAGGTGTTTCGAGAGGACGGCATCATGTCCGGGTACCGTCATCCCAGGAGCTCAGCCCTGGACTGCATTCTCAGCAGTTTTCAAATGACCAACGAGACGGTCAATATCTGGACCCACTTCCTGCCGACCTGGTAAAGCGCCCAGTTAAACATGTGATTCCTTTTTAGTGCCAAACTAGTAGGTTGTCAGCTTTGAAGCTTTGGTTGAACTGCTTCATTATGCAATCAGGATCGAGCTTATGGGCAGACACTTTTATGCAATATCAGATTTTACAAGCACTAAACACATTACTTGAAAAGTATATTAGTGTTATGTCAGTACAGGGCAGTATGACCTAAATCTTGTTTTGGTATATTTCACATTATTGTTATTAACAAAAATGCTTTTTCTATTAAATAACCTTGTGGTAATATTAAGGTTCATTAAATATTTTACAAATTAATTGTACTTCATTAATTGGTAATGGTACTGCTTTGACTATTTTCTTATTTATTAATTTGTTGAATAGAAACCAGAAGATTATTATTCATAATGCATGATAAATGCGACATCAGGTGCAGAAACAACATCACACGATGAAACGTTTGAGTTGAAAAAAAATATTTTTATCTATTTATATAATATAATACAAGATAAAGATAAAGTTATATTTAAAATACATGAATATATAGAATATATTATATAAAACTATATTATACACTTAAAATGCATAATAAATAAATAAATAAAAACTAATCAAAAATATTTTATGCTCTAAGTCATTTGATCACAAATGCAGTAAAAAGAGTAATACTGTGAAATCATATGATTTTAAAATAACTAATCTAACTAATAACTAATAAAATCATTTATTCCTGTGATGCAAAGCTGAATTTTCAGCATCATTACTCCAGTCTTCAGTGTCACACGATCCTTCAGAAATCATTCTAATATGCTGATTTGCTGCTCAAGAAACATTATTACATTATTATTATCGATGATGTTGAAAACAGTTCAGCTGCTTTTAATATTTTTGTAGCATTTTTTTTTTCGGGTTTCTATGACTGGAAAGTTTAAAAGAACCGCATTTATTTGAAATATAATTTTTTTGCAACATTATAAATGTCTTTACTGACACTTTTGATCAATTTAATGCTAAATAAACCTGCTAATTTCTTTGAATGGTAGTGAACTCTGTTATTCAGAGTCGTGCACTACATGAACGTTCCTCACACAAAACATAATTTCCGCGTGTATGACCTGAGCTGTGCTGTTCTAGGTACTTCCTGTGGCGGTTCAGCGTGCTGTGCTCCTCTCTGGACTTCCTGATGGACAGCTACACCTGGCCGCTGCTCGTCTACATGCTTCTGATCTGCCTGTACCCCTTCACCTCCAGCTGCGCTCACACCTTCAGCACCATGTCGGCCGAGGCTCGTCACATCTGCTACTTCTTCGACTACGGCGCGCTCAGCCTCTACAGTCTCGGTACGTTGCGGTTCTCACGGCCGATTCTGTCCTGTTTGTTTGGAGTGACACTTCACTGTGAACTCTATTGGCCGGTAGATAAGCACATTATCATCATTACACTGACACAGTGGCCATTCTTATCAAATATTTTCTATTTAAAGGGGTCACATGATGTTGCTAAAAAGAACATTATTTTGTGTATTTGGTGTAATTAAATATATTTATGTTTATTAAACACATTATTTTCCACATACTGTACATTATTGTTTCTCCTCTATGCCCTGCCTTTCTGAAACGTGTCGATTTTTACAAAGCTCATCGGTCTGAAAAGCGAGGTGTGCTGTGATTGGCCAGCTATCCAGTGCGTTATGATTGGGCGAATACCTCAAGCGTGTGACGGAAATGTTACGCCCTTACCATACTGTGATGATGCCCTGTCAGGCCGGAGCGATGATTCAAAAACATGAAAACCCTTTTTTTTTTGCATGAACATTTGGACGGCGTTATGCAAATCTTCCCACATCGTGACGTAGACATGTGGGGGCGTGTTAGAACGAGCCGTTTTAGGGGGGGCCTGGCTGACTCTTAACTTTTATAAAGAATATCTCTTTGGATTTGAGACTTTAGTCTTTGCAACTTTACAGATCTTCTTTATGCACCAAGAGCTTGTAACACTCCAAAGAGAAAGGAAAAATTGAAATCGCATCATATGACCCCTTTAAACATCAGTGTCGTGCAGGTTTAGTCATGCATATCTAGAGTTTTGACTAAAAACCTCACCTATGGTTCACACTGCAGCTACGTAGAAAGAGAGCAGAAGACTGTAAAGCCTCCTACCATACATTTTGTGTCATATCCTCAGCAAAAATGATGAGACATTTTTTAACACGCAAAAAAAACATTTTAATGCTGTTCTAGATGATCTTATGAAAAAGTGACCCATTTTACCTGACTTTATACTACTAAGTGCCTCAAACAAAGCTTTCGAAATATACAAAAGTCAACTACATTCTACTACTTAGAATGATTTGATGCCACTAACCTGGCAAAATTAGTTCTTCATCAAAAGCATGATTTTTAACCAAATGTTAGAAGAAAACCTAAACATTAAAAAGAAAAATTAAAAATTATGCCTTGTCAATTGAAGCACAAAAATTATTAAAACTTAAACTAAAATAAAAAACTAAATATTTTAAAAACAAAAAGCATAAAACTTACAAAAGGACTAAAACTTAAACTAAAATGAATATGAAAAATATAAAATAAAAGCCCATTCAAAATATTAATAAATACTGTAATAGCATATAAATAAGTCTTAAATAATTCAGCATTAATTTCCATTTTATGTATTAAAGGGGTGGTTGATTGCGATTTCACTTTTTTAACGTTAGTTAGTGTGTAATGTTGCTGTTTGATCATAAACAATATCTGCAAAGTTACGAAGCTGAAAGTTCAATGCAAACGGAGATATCGTCTTTTAAAATTCTGGCAGTTTAATGCCTACAAAAACGACTGGTAAGGGACTACAACGAGTTACTTCCCAGGTCCCTCGCCCTGCTCTGCACACGCTCTGCATCTCTCTCTCTCCCTCTTTCTCTCTCTCTCATTCAGATCATCAGCTCAGTGAATACACTTATTTTCACATAGCTATGAGAATCGTTATACATGGACGCGCGTGCGGTTGCCGAACTGCATTAAAGCTTTAATCAGAATAAAACCATATATTAAAAGCTAACAGAAACAGTAGCATTTACAAATAACAGCGTATCTAAAAGTATGAGACAACAACAAACAAAAATCTTAGGCCTACCATTAAAAGCCGTGCTTGCACAGGTTCTGCGCGATCCTCTTCACTAATATCCTCTGCGTCTCAATCCGGCTCAAATTGATAAGCAATATAGACGACGTCATTGTTTACAATACAACCCGAGCACACATTTACTAAGTCTGCGATTACAGGAGCTAATGCAGATGTCATTTCAAAGCCAGACTCTGAATAATAGGGAGTTCATTATATAAATTGAGTCCCTCTCACACACAGACCTTTGTTCGTTTTGCCCTTATTCCTGGTTGCACAAAAGGTTTCAGTCATTTTAATAAATACATTATTTACAAAAGTGCTTAACTGGTTGTATATATATATATATATTTATTTATTTATTTTTAAATGAGGGAGCATTTTCCTGTGTTTTACTAGTTTGCAGTATGGTAAGATGCTATTTTGAACATATCTAAAAAAAGATTCTTTTTTTTTTTTTTACATTTTATGATTTTATTATTAATATTATTGTATATTATTTATTTCAAAATATATTATGTCTATAACAAATATATTTTAAGTGAGGGTGCACTTTTCTGTCTTTTGTAACAGGTTCGTAGAGTTGCAGTTCCCACATGAGATTCTTTTTTTTTTTTACATTTTATGATTTTATTATTAATATTATTGTATATTATTTATTTCAAAATATATTATGTCTATAACAAATATATTTTAAGTGAGGGTGCACTTTTCTGTCTTTTGTAACAGGTTCGTAGAGTTGCAGTTCCCACATAAAAGTAAAATCTTGCGAACAGCCGCGTTTGTCGTCCCCTTCCTCTTTGATAGCTTCCCACTGTTCTACCGCGTAAGTACGGACACACTTCACTGCGCATGCAAATTAGCCAGTTGTGTATGCACATTGTGTACACTGCAGATATGAATGCACTCTTCTCTTCCGCATGTGTGTCTGTAGCTGCTGTCGTGCTGTTGGGGGAGCTGTAGTCCCAGTCAAGCTCTGGCCAGCCACTCTTACCATCTGTTCTTTGCGTTCCTCACATGCTTCCTGTTTGCATCTCACCTCCCCGAGAGACTGGCTCCTGGACGCTTCGACTACATCGGTACCTCATTTTATTGATTTTACAGTCATCTTTGTTTAGTTCTCAATGGCTCACACCGGTTCTTTTGTTCTTTGTTCTTTTGACCACTTTTTCCTCTTCCAAGGTCACAGTCACCAGCTCTTTCACATATGTGCGGTGGTGGGCACACATTTCCAGATGGAGGCAGTGTTGACAGACATGGCATCTCGCAAAGATTGGCTGACGTCGCACTCCTCTTTACCTTCGTTTCCGGCCACCTTGGGGGTCCTCGTGCTGGGCGTCCTGCTCAACCTGGGCATCATTGGCATCTTTAGCGCCGGTTTACCACGAACACCTCGCCAAAGCACTTCGGCCCACCTTCATCAGGAGTAACAAGCTTTCTTGATCACTCCACACCTCACTGTGCACCTTTCTGGACATTTGCGCACTTATACAGTCACTTTCACTGATATATAAGCCTTGATACTTATGTACTAAGAAGATAAACGTTTATGCTATTCGAGATCGTTTATTCTAGTTAATTTTATACTCACGGTTTATTATCCCAGCCGAAAACCCTAATGATAATCGCGACCTTTCAGGAGTTATTTGATTAGATTTTTTAGTCATCGATATGAAAGGTTGAGGGTTGAATGACGCTAATATTGATTTTTACAGGATATATTCTAACATAGCTTTGGGGTTTTTTATGAACATAATATGATGTTTGTGTCACTACATATTCATGTTGTGTAATATTAACTGGAAAATGATTACGTAGCATTAATCAGGGATTTTATATTTGCATTAATATCATCATGAGTAACATCATTAATATGATTAATCCAATTTTATGATGTGTTGCATAATCAAAATATTCAAAAATGATGGTGGGTATCATATCTAAAATGACATGCGGGTGGGTGAAGCTATGCTTGTATTTGTAATGTCCCTTTTTATTATGATTTGGATTTAATGGAACACCTTTGAATAATCTCACAGGTTCAGTAACTAATCAATTAAGGGCTGTTTTTAGAAAAATATTTCCACTTTTACTTGAGCTCGTCTAAACATCATTCTCCTACTAATATGAATATGGGGCTGCACTGGAGTCCTTCACTCTGGTTTTGAGTTATGTGTCATATCTGTGGTATTGTTTTGTTCATTGCAGGTTTATGGCGTACAATACACTCTGTTTATATTGATACACAAGGTTTTTCTATTTAATTGCATTTTGTCAATGCACTTGTGGATCCAGTGCAAACTCGAAATAGGTTTTGTGTTCATGTATTTAGTTACGTTCTGTTCTTAAACCAGAAATCGAAGCTAATCGTTGCGTATGGCTAAGCTGTTAACCTCTGTCTCTCATTTTGTCTGTTTGTTTCGTCTGACCTTACGGTGCAGGACAGGTACGTTGGCTTGTAATTCAGTGCAATTAATGCTGCATAAAGGCAGTATTTTTGCGGAACCTTTTCTAACAAGCTCCAAAGATCGGTCACTTGGTGGTAATGATATTTTAATTGGTGTATATGAAAGGGATCTTGGGTTAAAAAGGAAAAGTAGGTGCTTCAGTGGTTAGTGGCGGAAAGATTCTGCATTTCTCCAAATGCCTATTTGTAGTACGACAGCAGAAATTCTGGCTCACCGTTTGGTGTAAGTAGGTGTGTGTTCTTCCAGCTCCAGCTCTGATGGAGTCTGTTCTTCTACTCAAAGAGGTTTAGATGTGAATGTGACTGGTCACAACAGTAGTTTGTGCACTAGATTTAAATGAAACGTAAAAGGTTTTGGATTCCCAATCCCTGTGTGTTTGTTGGCCCAAATGAATGTATTGCAGTTTTGAAAACTGTGTTTTAAAGCACCATTTAATGTTACAAAGTAGCATTTAAAATTACCAAGGAAATTGAAATTATTTAATTTTTGCTTTTAAATGTGCCAGAATTTTTTTTTTTTACTATAATGCTTCCCTTTAATAATTGAAATATGCAATCATTATCGCAATGCCTTTTATTTGCCATTGTCAATTTTGAAATATTTTTGTAACAAATGTGAAAAATATGTAAGTGCCTAGAATTAAACTGACTCATTGTTCACTACAGTGTTTGTCCAGCTGTTGTGGTATCATTGAATACAGAGCGATTACGCAAATAGCATTATTGGCTTAACACAAAAGTGTATGAGCCAATTCTGTTCCTGTAATTTTCTTGTGTAACATGTTTTTATTAGTAAGAGTGTTTCTTTGCAATATGCTGAAGATTTGAAGCATCATCCTTTGACCTCTTTTGGGATTTGGTCCACAACCCTCGATCTAGTTAGAGTTCAGGATTTTATTTATTTATTTTTTCAAATTGTTGTCTAAATATGTACATCAAGTCTTTATTACCTCATATTAATAACTTAATTATAAATTATGTAATTAAATTATATAAATTTATTAGATTAAATAAAACTATTAGATATTTGTACCTTAAAGTGTTCACTTGGAAAGTCGTGGAAATGAATGTAAATTTCTATAATCAATATAAAGGTTTATAGATATTATAGGTGCAATCCTAATTTGTGTGTGTGTGTGTCTGTGTCTGTGTGTGTGTGTGTGTGTGTGCGCGTTTTTGTGACAAATGAGGACATAAATTTGTATAATGACAAAGGTATGACAGGTATTACAAGGAGAAGGTGACTTTTCAGGACATTACCCCGTGTCCCCACTTTTCAAAACGCTTATAAATCACACAGAATGGAGTGTATTGAAAATCTGAAATAGCACAAAGTTTTCTGTGAGGGGTAGGTTTAGGGGTAGGGTTGGTGTAGGGCAATAGAATATACGGTCTGTACAGTATAAAAACCATTACGCCTATGGGATGTCCCCACTTTTCACAAAAACAAACCTGTGTGTGTGTGTGTGTGTCCAATTCAAAAAATTAAACAATCGGATAACTTCAGAAGACTTGTAATATTGCATAGATTATTTGGCTCGATAAGCGCCATTGTCCACATATGTTTTACGGAAACCGTTTGTATCATCATTCCTCCTGAAGTCCAACTGAAAATAACGATAGGTTATTTCAATACGACATAGCAGTTTGGAACGAGATGAGGGTGAGTAACTAATGACTATCCCTTTAATTGTGCATCACTAGTCATTTTAGCGTCTGAGGCAGGAATGCATCGACTGCCTGGAAAAGAGGGTGAAATGGAATAGTGGTCCAGACACAAATGACCCGTGAGAATTGAGTGTAGGCACCGCAGAAACAGTGATACCATTACCCAGAATGCATTTCAGTCCTCTGGAGTCTCTGTGCTGAGATTTCAGGCAAAATAAATGCGTGGAAGCGATAGCAAGGCCTTCTTTATTTCAGATATACTGTATGTGTGATAAGTGTTTGGCGTCCTTGTTTTTTCAGCACAGTGTCGTGAATAGCTAATTTGTTGTCGAAGATTCCACATTTCTAATTTACAGACTGAGACTATGAAACATTGGGCTTTTCAGGCTGCTGTACAGCATGTTCATGGTTTGCATCTATGTTGTAATCTGAGGTTTCAACTTCACCTCCATCTGTCACTTTCTACCAGCTCTTCTGTCCATCTGTTGATGGTTTCTGTAAAGATCCTCTTTATCCATCATCACCGCTGCCCAGTTATTTGCACTCTCATCTGTATTTTTTTGTTTATTTTACATTTAAAAGACATTTACATTTAAAACATTTATACAATTAAAGGGCTAGTTCACCCCAAAATGAAAATTCTGTCACCATTTACTCATTTCATGTCATTCCAAGCCTGTATGACTTTATTTCTTCTGCAGAACACAAAAGAAGATATTTTGAAGAATGTTGGTCACCAAACAGTTTCGAGTCCCATCGACTCCCATAGTATGGACAGAAAATACTATGGAAGTCAGTGGGACCTGAAACTGTTTTATGATGGTGTTTTTAATTTAAATGTGTATAGGATGATTAGTGACCATAATAATGCAGAATATTAAAAATCTTTTTCATGTTACATCATAACACTACTTGTTTTAAAATGTCAAAAAAATACTCTGTTTATTTACAGGCCTAAATGACATTTTGAATTCCAGATTTTCAATGTGGTCTCAAAAGTTCTGGACATCATCCCACTGTATGTATATTTAGTTTTATATAAAAACAATAGCAGTCTATGGTATGCTTGTCGACTGAAATGAGGCTGATATTCTCTACACATTCGTTTCTGGTAAATTTGCACTGTTATCCATAGAGCACAATATGAAAATCATGCAGCAATAATGTGAGATTATCAATATTATGACATACAGAAGCTGCCAATAAAAAGAAAATCCAGTTTAATACAGCTATTGTCCATCAACAAAATAGAAAACAAAGTATATCCAAATTGTTATATTTATTTGTACAATGAAACAAATGATAAGTTAGCCGTCAGATGCCAACACTCCGTGACAGTTAATGTTAAAGAAAATTATCTTCAATTTCATCCTTTAAAATGTACTGTTACGTCTTCTAGCTGTAAACCATTTGTTTAATAACATTAGGAGGCATAGAAGACTTGTATCTGTGAAATAATATTTCGTCTTTGAACCACTAGGTAAGATTACAGTTTTAAAGGGGTGGTTCAGTAGTTTTTTTCTAGGCTTGATTGTGTTTATGGGGTGCAGTCTAACATGTTAATGCTTCGTTTTTTTAAAAACGCATTATTTTTCACATATTTTACCTTTATTCCACACCGCTCTGTCCCTTCTCTGAGAAATGCACTGATCAATTTCCTGCTTTTATGAAGCCCCTCCCTCAGAAATAGGCATGTGCTCTGGTTGTATTGTAAACAAAGGCATCGTTAATATCGCTTATCAGTTTGAGCCCGATTGAGAAGCAGAGGATATTATTGAAGAGGATCGCGCAGAGCCTGTGCAAGCACTGCTTTTAATGCTAGGCCTATGGTTTTTGTTTGTTGTTGTCTCATACTTTTAGATACTCTGTTATTTGTAAATGCTACTGCTTATGTTAGCTTTTAATATACAGCTTTATCCTGATTAAAGCTTTAAGACAGTACGGCAACTGCACGCGCGTCCATGTTTAACGCCTCTCATAGCTATGTGAAAATAAGTGTATAATTGTAACAGTTCATTGCTGGAGCTGAGAGAGAGTGAGGAACAGTGTTAAGAACCGCTGCTTTAGAACATTGATTTTGAAACTTGTGAATCCATTAGAATCATTAGAAGACAGAATCGCGATTCATATATGAACAGATTTTTACGTGCACCTCTAGTTTTCTCTTCCTCTTCTCTAAAGCAGCGCAGCATGGCCTCGCCCCCTTTTCTGCCTTTTCCAGAGGGCGGGGTTTATCTGGGTTTGTGATGTCACGAACCCGGGAAGTAACTCGTTGTAGTCCCTACCAGCCGTTTTTGTAGGCATTAAACTGCCAGAATTGCCAGAAAGACGATATCTCCGTTTGCATTTAACTTTCAGCTTCTTAACTTTGCAGATATTGTTTATGCTCAAACAGCAACATTACACACTAACTAACGTTAAAAAAGTTAAATTGCAATGAACCACCCCTTTAAAAAAAAAAAAAAAGAATAGAAAATCGATAAGGAAAAAATAATGCAGTTCGGTAACTAGATTATGTACAAGAGGCACAACCAGCACATAAAAGTGATGTGCCCATTAATAAAATGGTAAACAGTGACCACTGCAGCTTAACATGCTGTATGATAAATGAATACTTGATTGATTGATCTCTGCCCTTACACCAGTGTCATGCTGGATTTCTGGCTGTGTTCGGAATTGCATACTAGCATACTACAGCGTGTGGGTCTATGGTGATTAGTCACATGGCATTTATGGATTAAAAAAAGGCCAAAATTGAGAGCCAATGAGCAAAGATGGTGTCATGCATGCTGTGTGTGCCTGCTGAGCCATTGAGATTACTGAGAAATGCTCATTGAAAGCAGGTATTATTATAGAATTCATTGAAATTTTTAGCACAAAATTAGATTAAAAACGGTAACTTTTTTTAAGTTAAGGAAAGACACTACAGGTAAACTGTGTTTTTTCATGCACCAGTCAATAATGCGATTTTGGGCTATTTTGCTTCCAAAACATCCAAAATGTACATATAAGTGTTTATTTTATTACATTTTATCTATTCAAGTTTGTAGATTTTAATTACAACACCAAACAAGTTTTTGTTGCATCCACTGGACTATCCAGTTTTATTTTTTTTTTATGTTATGAAGGTTTTTACAGAATGGTTTGTTCATGTAACATTTGCCAGGATGTTACATAGTACATACTGTATATAGCATTTTATTCCTAAAAATATGATAAACGTTTATTTTTTCTGGCTGTGGACAGTATTTTCTAATAAATGGAGTGATAAAATAGGATAACTATGTTTAAAAGAATTTTAAACTTGGCTTTATCCAATGTTCACATTTCTGTTCAGCAAAGCAAAACATTTCATAAAACTTGTTATACAAAGCATTTGTCTTAATACTATGTGATTACTGGGAACTGGGAAAAGTATGGTTATTTGTTACATTTTTGACTCTTGTTCACCAGTAGTGTCTTGCCTTAAATATGTGACTGCTTGAAAAGTTTTCCGTTCCATACTTCATACGGTTTCAAATAAATACAGTAGGTTAGTACTTTATTCCGTACACAGCCCATGTTGCCCACTGCTGTGTTGTTGCTGACCTTGTTGATGCTTTTGATATAGAAAATAAAGCAGAACTCGGAGCCATAACAGGACGTTGCTGTTCAACATAGAGAGATGTACAATACATGCATGTGTCGATCACGCATTACAGATTGATGTAGTATATTCATAATCGCAAGACACAGAAAAGAAATGCGGTCAGATTGGCACAACGTGTAAATCACAGCAACTTAAAGAGTCTTTGTTTGGGGGGCACATGATGGTTAAAGGTGAAGTATGTAATAAACGTGACATTAGAGAACCAAATGCTTAAATAAGCTGTATTACAGAAACTTCCCATCATAATTCTTGCCTTAAGATTTGAATTCCTAAGTGATAATAGCAAGTTACTTAACCAGGATAAGAATGTTTTAAATTCATTAATTCATGGCATTAAATGTTGCTTGCATTGCAAAAAATGATGTTCTTCATGAGTATTTTTGTCTTTTTTTCCAGGAAAATATCTAAAAATTCTTAAATCAAGATACATTTGCTTGAGATGCAAAACGAATGTATGAAGCCTGGTTTTGTAAGAAATTGAATAAAAGTTTATGAATATCTAACACATTTTTCTATCAATATCTAACAACCGTTTTTCTCTTTGAAATAAGCTTAATTTTCTGAGGCCGCTGGTAGATATTTGTTCTTGTTTCAATCATAAACTCACTTCATTTTTATACATTTCTCGGAAGACAAGATTTCTTGTGTCATTTTGCACCTCAAGTAAATGTATCTTATTGATTTATGAATCTTTAGACATATGCACTGGAAAATGACAAAAATACTTTTTTTGCAGTGTGAAAGGTAGTCTGAAAAAGTTCCTAAAAGCTTTAATTTTACCTTCATAAATCCTGCAGAGACCTTGTAAACAGAGGATTATGAATTATGATGATTCTGTAATACAAGCCCAGGTTTCCACTCTCCCCATTGGTCAGACAAACAGAAAGCCCCGCCCCCAAACTCACACCATTGGTTGAGGCTGTTGCTATGTAAGACTGGGCAGGATGCTCAAACAAACAGAGCCACAGTTTTTACATTTATTGAGAAAATCAACCTACAATGTCTGCATATTAGACTGGATTGAGAAAAATTACACACTTCACCTTTAATTACAAGACCTGGACATTAGTAACCTCATAGAAAATCAAGTGTCTCTTCAGGGTGAGTCATGACGATCCATGAGCAATTTCCACTAATGCATAATGCATTTTTTTCAAATTTAAACACATGGACACAATCTTGTACCTCCAGTGGATTAAAAGGTACACAACAAACACCAGAAACGTTCATACTGCACATCGGAGACAGTTTGTGAATTGTGTCCTTCCAAAACCCACCACTGATTTTCCTCCTCAAACAGCCTGTGTCCAGAAGTATGTCTTTTCCACGCAGGTTCGATCAGAGTGCTGCTACTCCAGGATGTCCAGATAGACGGGCGGGTTCTTGACGAGGGCCACGAGCCGGTTGTAGATGTCCTTAATGACAAGCCTCTGCTGCGGTTCTCTCTGCCAGCAGCCCTGCATGAGGAGATGCATTTCCTTCGGGCAGGTGCGTGGCCGTTCAAGCTCTCGCCCCTGTGTGATGCACTCAATGGCCTGGAAAGAGGGTAAATATTTCATATTTACAGGTAGACAAATGGAAAAATATGGAAGTAGTAGCAGTAGTGTTACTTTAGTCTGCTACTTCAAACTATTATTTTATATAAAAATCTTTATGCCATTAATGTTATAATGCCATAATGTGACCCCATTTAAATAATCGAAATGTCAGTATGTGCCCTGTTTTATTTAAAGAACGGGGAACTATCAAAGTTTGGTCATGTTTGTGGAAGTGTATCATGGCATGAACAAATGAGATCTCCGAGGACCTCAGAAAAAGATTTGATGTTGTTCATCAGGCTAGAAAAGGTTTCAAAGCCATCTCTAAAGAGTTTGGACTCCACCAATCCATGATCAGACAGATTGTGTACAAATGGAGGAAAAGCAAGACCACTGTTACCCTCCCCAGGAGTGCTCCACCAACAAAGAACACTCTAAAAGCAAGATGTGTAAAAGTCCACTAGGTTTCAAAGGACTGCAGGCTAATTTCTAAGCAACTAAAGGCCTTTCTCACATTGGCTAATGTTAATTTGTATGAGCCCATCATCAGGATAACACTGAACAACCATAATGTCCATGGCAGAGTCGCAAGAAGAAAGCCACTGCTCTCCAAAAAGAACATTGCTGCCCATCTGCAGATTGCTAAAGATCATGTGGACAAGCCAGAGGAATACTGGAGAAATGTTTTGTGGATGGATGAGACCAAAATAGAACATTTTGGTTTAAATGAGCAGCGTTACGTTTGAAGAGTGAAAAACACTGCATTCCAGCATAAGAACCTTATCCCATCTGTGAAACATGGTGATGGTAGTATCATGGTTTGGGCCTGTTTTGCTACATCTGGTCCAGGATGGCTTGCCATCATTGATGGAGCAATGAATTTTGAATTATACCAGCAAATTCTGAAGGAAAATGTCAGGGCATCTGTCCGAGTACTGAATCTCAAGAGAAAGTGGGTCATGCAGCAAATGACCCCAAGCACACATGTCCTTCTACCAAAGAATGGTTAAAAAAAAGAACAAAGTTAATGTTTTGGAATGACAATCAAATTCCGGACCTTAATCCAATTGAAATGTTGTGGAAGGACCTGAAGCAAGCAGTTCATAAGAGGAAACCCACCAACATCACAGAGTTGAAGTGGTTCTGTACTGAGGAATGGGCTAAAATTCCTACAAGCCATTGTGCAGGACTGATCAGCAGTTACAAGAAACAATACCTGCAGTTATTGATGCAAAAGGGGGTCACACCAGATGCTGAAAGCAAAGATTCACATATTTATGCCACTCACAAATATTTAACACCGGATCATTTTTCTCAATAAATAAATGACAAAGTATATATTTTTGTCTCCATGGTTTGAATGGATTCTCTGTCTACTTTCAGGATTTGTGTGAAAATCAAATTATGTTTTGGGTCATATTTATGCAGAAATATAGAAAATTCTAAAAGGTTCACAAACTTTCAAGCAGCACTGTATATATATATATATATATATACATATATATACACATATTCTGTACTGAGGAATGGGCTAAAATTCCTACAAGCCATTGTGCAGGACTGATCAGCAGTTACAAGAAACAATACCTGCAGTTATTGATGCAAAAGGGGGTCACACCAGATGCTGAAAGCAAAGATTCACATATTTATGCCACTCACAAATATTTAACACCGGATCATTTTTCTCAATAAATAAATGACAAAGTATATATTTTTGTCTCCATGGTTTGAATGGATTCTCTGTCTACTTTCAGGATTTGTGTGAAAATCAAATTATGTTTTGGGTCATATTTATGCAGAAATATAGAAAATTCTAAAAGGTTCACAAACTTTCAAGCAGCACTGTATATATATATATATATATATATATATATATACACACATACATACACACACACACACACACATATAATTCAAATATATTTGTAATAATCATTTGTTATTATATCATTTTGTATTGCCTATATATATATATATATATGTGTGTGTGTGTGCATAACTATTAATTTTTTTTATTTATGTTATGCACCCTTTAAAAGCACATGTGTGATTGCATGTGCACTTTTAAAAGGGTCATAACATACATTTAAAATTGATATTGATGAATTAATATTAAGTAATTTGTTTATTATTAGCACTGGTATTTATTTATAAAGCCATCTTGGGGATGTTGCCTTTATATCTTTGCGGTCTTATACAACAGAATTGTTGAGAAATATTTCCTTTGTTCGCAAAATTGTTATACTCTGTTCGATCTGAACTATGTAAGAAGGCTTTTCACTTCAATCAAAATTACAAAATTTGCTGTCTTTGTTCATTTTAAATCAGTTATTCGGCAAATGGAAGATGACTCAATGATATGTAATTGTTTTAAGTGTTTTTAGTTTGTTTGTGCTGTGTAAATCTGTGATGCAACTGATTGTATTGCTGCCCATTTTGGCCAGGACACTCCTGTGAAAGAGATTTTTAATCTCAGAGAGTCTTTTCTGGTTAAATAAAGGTTAAATTAAAAAACAAAATTATTATTTTTTGTTTTTTTATTTCCTGAGGTCCACCTACTGTGGTTCTAAATTTTGTGTTTTTCATTTGTCATTTATTTTTTAAAACCATTTTCCACCATCTCTATGATCTTTTGAATTCAACTGCAGCTTTGTCTTATATAAACATACTATTAGAAAGTTGAAGACATTCAGAATGAGCAGTTTGTGTAACTTTGTTTCAGTAAATGCTCTTTTATTTGGTATGGAGGAAGTTCTAAACTTTACAGTACATTTTCATAGTACGTTACAAGAAAATTGTAAAGAAAAAAAATTGTATTTATTTTACTCTATTTTCTACAGGCAGCAGTTGACTGTAAAGAAGCACCCTCTTCTCTCCAAGGCTATTCCTGGTGGCTATTTAAAACGCCAGTGACTTCAAGCCCTTATAGCATTGCCTCTTAATCAAATCAGGCGAAGAGACTGTCAGCACCACACAACATCATTCTGAAATGGGCTTTCAATCACTGCAATAAATTAACAAAAATTCACATTGACCCCTCTGAAAGTCTGGCACCCGCTCTCCTCGCAGATGGAAAGTCACGAACGATCCGTCTCCGTCCCAAACAGTTAGGCTCTAGATAATTAGCTGTGTCCATCATGGCTCGAGAAGGATTAGGTTAGCAAGGTTAAACAACGTCGGCCCAAGGCGAAGATGAGGTTTAATCGGATTAAAATCGAGTCGGCGGGAAAGTGATCTACCTCTCTGTTGAAAGTAGAGAAGCCTCTCCAGCGTAATAGTGCAGTTGTGGTCACACCAGAGTCCACTTTTAGTGCCTAATCTGAGAAGTCTGGATCACTCTGGAACCGAAAAAAATCTATTGATCTTCTCGTTCATAAGTGCTTAAGAGCACGGTCTGATCCAGTCCAAATTGTATGTTCACATCACGATGAAGGTTGGGAATAGCTCTGTCTGTTTGCTTTAACTCACTGACCAGCGCTGATGCCATAAGACAGTCTAAATCACTTCTGTCATTGCAGGTAAACATTACAGGAATCCTTTACTGTCAAATGAAAATTTAATTACTCGCTCTCTTGTTGTTCTAAACCTGTACCTTTTTTTTTTCAGTTTTTGCACAATGTCAAAGGTGAAAAGGGACAAACCAGCACAAAAGCATCATAAAAGCCTCATTAAAGTAGAAAATTGTGGTCTCATTCCTAAACAAATGACAAATCATATGAATTGGTCAAAAAGAATCATAAGTCGTCCAAAATCAAAATGAACTTCTTTTACTGTGTAATGGCTTATATCTACTACTAATTACCGACTAGCTGTTAATTTGACAAACATTTAGACAAAGATACCATTATAGGAGTTTTGTTTTGGTTTCATTCAGAAGTGTAGGCTTTTTAAATCTTGTTGAAAGGAGTCTCTTGTGCTCACAAAGGCTGTATTCATTTGATCTATCTTTTTTTCTATGTGAATATATTTTAAAATATATTTTTGAAAAATATTTTTACAGTAAAAACTTTACTGATCAATTTAATGCATCCGTGCTGAAAAAAAATACTGCAAAATTCATTAAAGGGGTCATATGATTCTTTTTTAAAGATCATTATTTTGTGTATTTGGTGTAACAGAATATGTTGACATGCTTTAATGTTCAAAAAACACATTATTTTTCAAATACTGTACATTATTGTAGGTCCTCTATGCCCCGCCTCTCTCAAACGCTTCATTTTCTACAAAGTCCCTCCTTCCGACAAGCGCAGTCTGCTCTGATTGGCCAGCTGACCCAGTGCATTGTGATTGGCCGAACACCACAAGCACTCGTCGGAAATGTAATGCCCCTTACCATAATCGCGAGCTTCATCTTTCAAAATAAATGTAGACAGCCCGAAAGGGGAACAGAGTCGTGTGACAGACACAGTGATGAAGCTGGTATGTGTTTGCAGTACACAAGCCACGGTTAAGACGGTTGTGACTCTGTCCGTCTCTCTCTCTCTCTCACACACACACACACACACAC